>NC_088340.1:24067500-24225000 GCF_036884655.1 Musa acuminata AAA Group
TAAGTGAATGGATCAACAATCAATACAATGGAACTTAAGTAATTAATTGACATTGGATATTTCTGAACTCTTCTTCTCCAACTATCAAGTACTTTATACTATAATGCATAGAGATGCAATAATACTTGTCATTCTTAGAGAATAAAACTACTACAATATCACAAAATATCTTCAACGACTTGGCAATTGACTCTTACGATACCAAGTCCTGAGATAAAATTTGGCAATAAAAAAGTTAAATCAATGACCTCAAAGTATGCCACAAAATTAATTTTTATTAATAATAATAATAAATTATCCCTTTAATTGATAAATATATTAACCGTAAGGTGGACTTCCTATTATCGAGATAATTTATACTATCAACATATGAAAAATACCATCATTTCAAGCTAATATAATTTCATACATATAAGCATATAATCTTTTATCCCTTTCTGGATATCTTATTACTTTCTTTACAATCTTTTAATATTTTTACTTCTAGGTAACTATAATATTATACATAGTATTTTAATTGTAAAACTGATATCTGTTCCAACACAGGCTTAAGCATAGACTTCTAACTACGCATATACAAGGAATATTTTCTTTATTTTGATTCTTTTCAAGTTATTTTAAAGTATTTACTATTAACTAAAATTTTGCTTTTATGATTTTCTGAATAAAACTGTATATTAAA
Organism: Musa acuminata AAA Group; assembly: GCF_036884655.1. Classification (NCBI taxonomy): domain Eukaryota; kingdom Viridiplantae; phylum Streptophyta; class Magnoliopsida; order Zingiberales; family Musaceae; genus Musa; species Musa acuminata. The sequence goes on from NC_088340.1 coordinate 24,068,183, forward strand.
TCTTTTCATGACTCGGTTGATATATCCTTTCTAAGATAGTCTTCACAATCATTGAGATCTATTTTTGAATTACTTAATATTAATAATATAAGATAACCATTCATATCATCTATCTTAAAACTCTTAGTAACATATTTCTTGATTTAGTATAATAAACTAAGATCATTATTAGTAAGGCAAAATATTATCTATATGTAAGACTAATCAATAATATTTTTCTTAAATCTAAAAAAGAAATAATGATATCAAGAACCTTTATATATCATTATCTTGAAGCTTGTATAAGGTCATAAATGGATTCCTGAATTTACATACAAAAATTTAATTTTCTTTTATTTTCTTTGTAAATCGTTAAAAAAAAATATTTTCATATCATTATGATATAACTCAAACTCATAACGAGTCACTAATGTCATGATGATTCTTAATGATTCATTAAAAACTAAATATCTCGTTATAGTCGATACATTCTTTATGAGTAAAACTTTTAACTACAAGTCAGACCATTATATCGTTCGACATTGTCCTTTGAGCCATATTTATATAATAGACTCTTTTATAATTATTGAACAATTTGATAAATTTATTAGACACTATTCTGATTATTGATTTTAACTTTTCTTTTATTGTATCATATTACTTTTCAGAGTCATTACTTTTCATGACCTATGAAAACAATAAGGGATCTATTCTAATTCTATTGTTGAATCTCGGATTTTGATGATGAAACCACTTGATAAGTATTTATAATTTAATCTGTGTTTTGAGTGACGCAGGATGCTTCAATCAGGGAGAGACAATTAAAGCAGAAAGAATCATATTGGGCCGGAGGAACACGTGTTAGAAGATTGGACATCGGGCCGAAGGATCGGTAGACGTATCGATAGAAGACTTTGGGCCATGGATTTGGGCATCGGGCCAAGAAGAGTGGATATTGCACCAAGGATATCGAAGTTGCAGAGGTCAACTGGCCGATTGGGCAATAGGCCGCAAGAGAGGATGATGTGCCAAAGAATCGGACGAAGCGTCGATGGACGAATGACATGCCGGACAACATGATTCATACTTAATAATAATTATCTAGATCGAAGTGTATCTTTGTGTATGCAGGATTAATTATGATAGTAAGGCATAAAGCAAAATGAAGTCCCAGAGTCAAGAACGCGATTTCATTGGGAGTTCAAGAGTTCGACGGAAGTCCGGACGTTCATCGGAAGTTCTAGCGGAACCAATTGAGAAGTTTAGGAACTTGCCAAAAAAGCTTATTGGAACTCGCAAGAAGATCATCGTGAAGTCTAAGAGCTTCCCGGAAGTCCGTCGGAACATTACCTAGAGATCGTCAAAAGTTCGTCGGAAAGATCGCCGGAAGCTCGCAGAAGAAATCAGACTTATCTTGCTTAGAATATGTCTTAGTAATCATAGTTAGCATATAATTAGAGTTGGGATTGGGAGCTAATCCCACCAACTCTGTTAGGGGCCAATTGGGCCCAAAGTTGGACTAGTTTGGGCTATATTCAAGGCCCAACCAAGGTGCTAAAACCCTGGCCGACGATGGCACCGCTTGGGGAACAGCACCCCAAGATTCCTGGGCGGTGGTACCACCAACAGTAATGCTGCCAGCAGTGGTATCGCCCCTGTTCGACGGTGATACCGCCCAGTACCAGATCCTACGGTGGTAGTACCGCCCAGGAACGGCGGTGGTACCACCAGTACTCAGGAAACCTAGGATGAGATCTTTTTAGGCTCCAAGTTTGAATCAACTTGAAGCCTATAAATACCCCTCTCATCCTTGGTTAACATACATAAGCACAAAGAATTTAAAAAGGGAAAAATACTGTAGAAATCTCTTGTGAGAATCCTCCTCTAGTCTAAGTGTTAGAATTTTGTTAGAGAGGAGTGTGTATGCTTATAAGGGTTGTCTCCTAAACCTGGTAAAAGGAGAAGAGGGGTATAAGAAGGAGGTTGATCTTTGCCTATTAAAGGAAGATCGATAGTGGATGCCGGTGGCCTCGACGGAAGAGGAATCGGCAAAGTGGATGTAGGTCACAACGACCGAACCACTCTAAAATCTAGTTTGTATTTTACTTTGAGCAATTTATCTTTACTGTAAACCACTTTACCTCCTTACTTGCTTTACATTCAATACGCTCTTACTTTGCTTTCAAAGTTAAGCATTTCCAAAATCGGTTTTATCGTACGAAGAGATTTTTCGGAACCAATTTGAAGACGTATTTTACCGCTGCACTAATTCACCCCCTCTCTTAGTGCCAACTCGTTCCTAACACCTATATCATAATATAATTCTTGTAGATATACCACATAATAATGATAAATGTGTTAGAACCCTTGTAGATTCTAAACTTGGGGTTGATATCTTTAGGGGATCGACCTCCTTGGAACTCTATAGGGGTTTCTCCCTCCAAGTTGCTGCTCAAATGCTACAGAAAAGATTCATCTATTGCTTATAAAAAGAGGAGGAATACATGGCTATTTATAAGGCTTCTAAACCCTAACTCATAATAGGACTCCTACTCAAGACTCTTACTTCTAACCAACTCCTAATAGGACTCCTACTCAAGACTCCTATTCCTTTACAACTCCTAATTCTTCTCTAAGAAATAACCTCCTAACCCTAGCTGGCCTCTTCATCTCTTTAATAGGGGTCGGCTTAGGTAGGTTTTACATGAATGTCCCTCTCAATTAGGACTCTCCTAGCTAGAGTCCTAACAGATTCGCCCTCTTTAAATCAGCCTTGTCCTCGAGGCTGACGATTCATGAATTCAAGGAATTTGATCTTCAAGTCGTCATAGTTCTCACAAGTGGCATCTTCTGTTGGTACGTTCATCCACTGTATTAGCACTTTAGTAGTGGGTTGTCATCATCGAGTCACGATCTGTTGATCAATAATGGCACTTGGCTTGGTCTGGAGTTCTCCTTGGGTAGTGATATTTGGTGGGTGGCTTTGGGCTGTCTCCAAGAACCTATTTACAACTTCCGTCTGGCCGTCAGTTTATGGGTAATATGCCATACTTCTTTTTAATTTAGTACCCTATATATGGAATAACTTTTTCCAAAATCTGCTTGTGAAGATGCAAGTAGAATTTGTCACAAACACAATTCGCTTCTTATTGTGTAATTCTTTTGAGTCCCAATTGTAATGAGCCACGGAGCTTGGTGCTTCCTTCAATTTTTTTATGATATTACTAGTCTCTGAATCTTCCTACCATTCCATCTTAATATCCTCAAGGAAGTCGTTGGTCAGAAGTGAATCAGTCGAAAATTTAGCTTGCTCGGGTAGCCGCGAAAACGCATCTGTAACAACATTCTCTTTCCCCTTTTTGTAAGTTATTTCATCATCAAATCCAAGAAGTTTTGTTGCCCATTTTTGCTATGCGAGGGAAGATATCTTTTACTCTAAGAAATATTTTAGGCTTTTATGGTCGGTCTTGATTTGAAAGCATCGCCCGATCAAGTACGATCTCCATCTCGTTGTTGCATGCACAATGGCGAGCATCTCCTTATCATATGTTGACATGTTTTGATGGAAGGGAGACAATGCCTTGCTAGTGTATGTGAGTGGTTGACCATCTTTCATGAGAACGTCTCCAATTCTGACTCTAGATGCATCAACCTTAATGATGAAGGGTCGGCTGAAATCTGGTAGCGCTAGCATTGGCATCGTCGTCATGGCTGTCTTAAGTTTGTTGAAGGCAGCGGAGGCTTTGTTCGACCATTGGAAGGTATCATTTTTCAGTAGAGAAGTGAGTGGTGCACTGATCTTTCCATAGTTTTTCATAAACTTACGGTTGTAGCCTATTAAACCAAGAAATTCATATAGCAATTTTATGTTCCTCGGGGTCGGCCAGTTCTACATTACTTCTATTTTGGAGGGGTCCACCATCACACCTTCCTCTGATATGATATGCCCAAAATATTTCCATCTTTTATTGAAGAAAGCAAAAATTCATAGTGGCCATTGTGTGTTTGAAAGGCGGTTTTCGGTATGCCTTTTTCACACACTCGTATTTGATGATACCCGGATCAAAGGTCCAGCTTTGTGAAGATTTGTGCTCCCTTTCATCTAGTAATTTATCTACTACTGGAATAGGGTATTTATCCTTGATGGTTATGTCATTGAGAGCTTGGTAATCAACGCATATTCGCCATGTTGCGTCCTTTTTGCATACAAGTAGCACTAGTGAAGAGTAAAGGTTGCAACGACGGACTCCCAGCAAGCTCCCGGTCTTATGGTGAGTTCAATGAGTCTGGGGCAAGTATTCGAACCTTCTTGGTGATCTTGGCGAACCTCTAACGATCTTTTCGGCGTACTTTGATAATTCTTCGGACTTTCGGCGGACTCTCGAACACCCATCGAACTTGGCTCCGATAAACTTATTTTATATCTTAGTATTATCGTAGTTAATCTTGTATACTTAACTCAATAATATGGATTAGATCAATTAACCCATCAATTGACTCCATCATCAAAATCCGAGATTCAACAATCTCTTCCTTTTTAATGATGACAATCAATTGATGACGGAGTTAATCATAACTTCAAGCATCCCTTTTACAATCTTTTCTATTTCATCCTTTTGGAGATGTAGATACTGATATGGCTGAGTATTTGTTGGAGGTTTGCCTGGAAGAATTGTTATATAATGATCATGCCGATGGGTAAGAGGTAGGTTGTGCGGTTCATCAAATATATCTGAAAATTCAGCAAGCAAAGGAAGTAGGTTTGGATCTTCAAATTCTATTGGCTCTCCCTTAGTTTGCTGCTCAAGTTGTACCAAAAAGTCATTGCATGCTTTATGCAAAACCTTCTCCATTTGTTGTGTGTAAATCATCGTTACATTGCCCCCACGTTTCCCGTGCAGTATCCCTTGTTTCTCCTTACTGTAAAATTTTATAATTAGTTTCATAAAATTTTAAAAAACATCACCTAATGTCGTCAACCATTTAATTTTGAGCATGACCTCATGATCATCAAGAGGGAGGAGGAAGGAATATGCAATTATCTCTTGGTTCTGCAAAAATAATTTCACTCGCGGGCGCCTACGATCATACTTCAAAATCCATCCGTCGGTGAACTTAATGTCAAACCTACTGTAATTCTCGATAGGTAAGGCCATTCGGATAGTAACCTTACTGTTTAGGAAGTTATTAGTGCTGCCCGTGTCGATAAGAACAGTGATCAGTTGTTGTTTGAGAAGGCCCCCAACTTTCATCGTTTGCGGGTTTGAGTAACCGGCTAGTGCAAGTACTGTAACTTCGGTCGGTTGTGGCTCTTCTTCTGCATCTTCTTCTTCATGTTCAAGGCTCTCTTTTAGAGGTTCAATGACCTCTTCTTCTACTAGTTCAATCATAAAAAGTCTCCCTTTACTATAGCGATGCTCATGGCTCCACGGCTCGTCGTAATGCCAATATAACCCCTTCGCATATTGCTCCTGAAGCTCTTCTCTTGTCAACCTTTTTGGTGCAAGGACTCGGTCGATAGTAGGTGGGGCTGAATGCTTCAATATTGCTGGTTGAGGAGCGACCCTAGTCCTTTGGGCTTCATGGTTAAATCGCTTCTCTTGAAATTGTGCGAAAGAGATGGCTGCCCTAAGCGTGTAAGGTTGTCAGGCTTTAACTTCTTCCCGGATCTCCGGCTTCAAGCCCTCAATGAAGGTCCCCAATAACTATTTTTGAGACCAATCACGAGTTTGATTAGATAACCTTTCAAACCTGGTTTGGTACTCTTGAATGGTAGATGTTTGTCGGATCTTTGCTAGTTGTCTATCAATGTTCTCGTAATCGGTTGGTCTGAAGTGGATCAACAGTCCTTCTTTGAATTGTCACCATGAAAGGACTCCATAAGTGTGTTCAAACTAGTTAAACCACTGTATGACATTCCCTTCAAGATGTATAGTTGCAATTTTTATCATAGATGCGTCTGCGATTTTGTGGTACCGAAAATATCGCTCCACGTGCGAGATCCAACCAATCGGGTCTCCTTCTTCCCATCTAGGAAAGTCCACTCTCATGCATGGATAGTTGGGGTCAGTCATAGAGCTTCTCCTCTCTTGGAAGTCATATCTTCGGGCTTGGTACGATTGGTTAGAGCTCTCTCCTTGATGTGATTTCTTCGGGCTTGGTGGTCGGCCCAAACTGAGTTCGTTAAAGAGAGTTCGAATCTTATTCTCCATTCGGGCCTTGAAGGCTTCGAATTTAGCTTTGATTATCTCCTCAGATGCCATAGTATATGTTTCCAAATCTATGATATTAAGATCTCTCTTTTGTTGTTGGGTTAAAGACATGTATAAGTTGAGAGAAGTGATAGTCGAAAGGGTTGGTGGATTGGTGAATGTAGGCTGTAGTTTAGGCTTATTTTGTGGCTGTTTTGGGTGTAGTTTGAGAGTGTGGTTTAGTGGAGTTTTAGAACTGTAGATGAAAGTTTTAGATTTGTGGTAGATGGCAGCAAAGGTTTGATAGAAATCAGTGGAAGTTTGCTGTAGAATTGTATTGTCTTGTAAGAGCAGAATTGTCGTCGAAGAAATAGTAGCTTCTCGATAAAATTTCTACCAAAAACTCGAGAGATTTAAGGAGGGAATTGACAGCAATACCTTAGTTTATATGATAGCAAGGATGTCCAATTTAATCAAGAAAATTTTGGTAGTAACAACAAGAAAATTGGTGCAAGTTGCGATAGCAGAATTCTCGTCAAAAAATTTCAACAGTTTACGACAAAAATTTACAGCAACACAAAATCATTTTTAGAGATAAATTCCTTAATAAATCAATATTAGATGGAAGCCAAGATGATCTATGAAGTGTATAAAAAATTTCATTCAAAAAAGATTGCAAATAGATGGGTTAAGACAACAATATGCGGCTGAAATTTTCTACATCACAGATTTTCAAGTGTAGCAGATTGAACGTAAAAGATCAGTAGTTTATATTAAGAATTTTTCGATAAAACCAAAGGAAAATCTACTGTTAGGAAGTGTCAAAGATATTATAAAAATTTCATAGAGATTTGGATAGAAAAAATGTAGTATCAAGATCAAACAAGCAGTGTTATACGATTGAAATTTTACAGTATAGATTTTCAAGTATAGCATATTAGACGTAAAATATCAATGGTTTATATTAAGAATTTTTTGACAAAACCAAAGGGAAATCGACTGTTAGGAAGTGTCAAAACTGTCATAAAAAGTTCATAGGGATTTGGATAGAAAAAATATAGTAGCAAGATCAAACAATCTGTGCTATGCGGTTGAAATTTTGCAATGTATCTTTCGTCATAGAGATGAAAACTTTACGACAAAAAGTTTATGCAGTAATTTTGGAACAATTTTTTTTTAGATTTTCGAATAAGGATAACTAAATTGTAGTAGTAGTAAGGTAGGAAACCAGAACCTGTTGCAATTCACGGGGAGATCAAAGGATAATTTGTGGTGGTGGAGATGACGGCGAAATTTCGCGATGATCTTTTAAGCAATTGTGGGAATTGCTTTGGACGGCTATGGAGGGTTAATAGATGGCTGTAGAAGGGTAGCGAGATGTCAAGAACGCTGCTCTAATACCAGGTGTTAGAACTCTTGTAGATTCTAAACTTGGGGTTGATCTCTTTAGGGGATCGGCCTCCTTGGAACTCTATAGGGGTTCCTCCCTCCAAGTTGTAGCTCAAAGGCTGCATAAAAGATTCATCTATTGTTTATGAAAAGAGGAGAAATACATGGCTATTTATAGGGCTTCTAAACCCTAACTCCTAATAGGACTCCTACTCAAGACTCTTACTTCTAACTAACTCCTAATAGGACTCCTACTCAAGACTCCTATTCCTTTACAACTCCTAATTCTTCTCTAAGAAACAACCTCCTAACCCTAGCTGGCCTCTTCACCTCTTTAATAGGGGTCGGCTTAGGTAGGTTTTACATGAATGTCCCTCTCAATTAGGACTCTCCTAGCTAGAGTCCTAACAAAATGACAGGATTCCTTTCCTTTTGAGATATTCCCAAGGTTGTCAATTATGGTTATTCTACAAGACTATTAATAGTGATATCAATATAATGTGGGAGTTTAGTAATGTTATTTTATTGTTTACTTTTATCAAATCATTTAATGATTTGAATAACAACAATCTTTTGAATAATAAAGGAGTATCAATTTGTATGTCTTCTATATCAAAATTGAATTTTGAGATTTTCACTCCTACTAATTTACTATTTTATAGGAATCTTAGATTTAATTATCTTCATACTATGATTAGAGCAATAAGATATATACCCTTTTAAATTTTTTTGAATATATAATAAAACATTTAGAAATAGTTATTAAATCTAATTTTTTTTTATGTGAGTTGAAGATCTTATCTCTATCGGACAATCTCAAATATGTAAATATCTTAAGTTAAGTTTCCTATCATTTTATAACTCAAAAGAAGTCATGTAATTTACTTACTAGGAACCCCATTCAAGATATACATAGTTATCATTCGAGCTTCTTCTCATATTGATTTGGGTATAAAAGAATAACCTACGATTATATCTTTCAGTAATCATATTATGTTGTAACACATATGGTAAATTATATTAAATACATATATCTTATTTTTCCAAGAATCTAGCAAAAGAATTACAATTATAATTGGGTTCATAAAAAATACCATAAAATTCATCACCCTTGTCAGATAAGATGATCTTGACTTTTCTATCTAATTGTCTCTCGACTTCATTTATGTACACTTCAAGAGTGTGAACAGTCATAGACTTTGCATAAATTAGATATATATAATCATATCTCAATAGGTTATATATATGGTGATAAAATATCTCTCTTTAATGAGATGAAAGAATAGAGTGACCCATAGATATAAGCATAATCTCAAAGAGTTTATAAAACTATATTTTATTTTAATATTTAATTATAAGACCATTGTAAACTTAAGATTCATATTAATTCTGTATAGACTATTATATAAAATTTAAAGGTTAATTTTTATTGAATCATAGTAAGATTACAACCACTAAAAGAGAAATAATATTCTAAAATTCTAGATAAAGGACCAAAATTCTCAGAATTATAAGAACACAGCATGGATCCTCAAGATCTATTAAATGAATCATCTTTAGATGTAGGCGATAAATACAAACTAATATCGCATTCACTTTAAGATGATTCCCTATAATGATGAATATCTCATTCTCTTTTGGTTTTATTCCCCTTATTGTTTTAATGAATATCTATTATTGGTAACATATGTTGAAGCATCAAATTAATCCATCAAGTATTAGAAAAATAATTTCTATAATATTTGATTTGAACCATATAAAGGTTATATTTATACCTTTTTTTATTTCAAATCAAATCTTATAGGTTTTTTTGTTTTTTCTTCTTCACATAACTTTCTTCGCTACAGAAATAACACTTTATTGTGAAGATATTCTTTTATGAGTTTATATAGTAATTATAAACTTAAGTGACTTACGCTTCATCCTTAGTTTAGTGTTACCCACTCCCTAAGTAGTATTAAAAATATTATGAGTCTTGAGCTTACAGGTCTATCATTTATATTGAGGATATAATCTTAAATTCCTCAAATTCTATCATTTTAAGGTGTCAACTAATGACTTATCAAAAAATTTAAATTGATCCTTAGATATTCTCATACGCTAGTTGTAAACTGTATTGAAGTCTAGGTATCATAAATTTAAGTCTATCATATCTTTCTTGATTAGTCAACTCAATTATTTATTCTACAGAACTTTTAGTAATTAAGTTTGTGTTCCGTTCAATTAATCTGATTAAGGTCTCACTCACTCAATATAACTTGTATATGTTTAAGCCATTTATTTCAGAAAATATAAGGACATTTACAAAAATACAATGAAGGAAGTACCATTGTAATAATATAACATTAATGCTTTGAGTTTCCAAAATATGATGAACTATTAATATCATTTATATTTTACCTTTGGGTAAATTCTTGGTAATGCCTTTTGGACTCACTAATGCTCTTTCAACCTTCCAAAATCTCATGAACGATATTTTTCAGAGCTTTATTCACAAATTTGTGCTGCCAAAGTGCAGCTTTCTCCAGCAAAAGGTAGAGTACCTTAGGCACATAATATAATAAGGAATGGAGGTAGATCCAACAAAAATTGAGGCAATGCAAGGCTAGCTGAAACCTACAAATGTGAAATTACTGCATGTGGGTTCCTTAGACTAATGGGCTACTACCGTAAATTTGTGAAGGACTATGGGAAGATCAGTGTACCCCTCACTTCTCTTCGAAAAAAAGATACCTTCTAATGGTCGAAAAAAGTCCCCGCTACCTTCGATAAACTTAAGGTAGCCATGACGATGAGGCCGGTGCTAGCACTACCAGATTTCAATCGACCCTTCTTTATTGAGGCCGATGCATCTAGAGTTGGAATTGGAGCTCTTCTCATGCAAGATGGTTGACCACTCGTATACACCAGTAATGTGTTGTCTCCCTCCTATAAAAAAATGTCAAATATGATAAGAAGATGCTTGCTATTGTGCACGTAGTAATGAGGTGGAGACCCTACCTAATCGGTCAACCATTTCAAAGTAAAACTGACCATAGATGCCTCATGTATTTTTTAGAGCAAAATATATCCTGAGTAGCAAAATTGGGTAACCAAACTTCTGGGATTTGATTATGAAATTATTTACAAAAAAGGGAAAGAAAACATTGTTGCATATGCACTTTCATGGCTACTTGAGCAAGCTAAAATTTTAGCCATCTCTCTTCGTACCACCGGTTTCCTCGAGGACATTAAGGAGGAATGGAAGAAGGATCCAGAGATCAACAACATCATAAAAAAATTGGAGGAGGATCCAAGCGTAATATTCCACTACACTTGGGATTCAAGGGATCTATGCTATAAAGGTCGCTTTGCGCTTATACCCGACTCCCCTTATATCAAAATCATCCTGCATGAAATGCACTCCACACCTTTAGTAGGGCACTCCATATTTCTAACAACCTACAAAAGAGTGAAGCAAAATTTTTATTGGAGAGGGATGAGAAAAATTATTTCTGAATATATGGCACAATGTAAAGTATGTCAACAACAAAAGGGTGAAACAATGGTGAGTCCAAGGAAGCTACAACCACTACCTATACCAGACTCGGTGTGGACCGACATCTCCATGGACTTCATCGAAGGGCTACCACCTTCCAAAGAGGATACCAAAATTCACCATGTCTTCCACATGTCATGCCTGAATCCCAAGTTGGGAGAACACGAGTCACCCCAGATCCAATTGCCCAACACCACTGAGGATGGAGATATTCATGCCCAACCACAAGCCATCCTCGACTTCAGGATCATGAAGTATTAGTGCATTGGAATACTTTTCCACTTGAAGACGCCACATTGAAATCATATGAGGAGCTGAAGGCCCGGTTCCCTGAGTTCATGGAACCTCAACATTGAAAATAAGGCTGATTTGGAGATGGCGGGCTTGATAGGACTCTAGCAGGGTTGGGTCCTACTCAACTAAGAAGTAGCTAATAAAACCCTATGAGATTGTAATAAACCCCACCTAGCCACCTCTATCCTATAAAGAAGAGTGGCTAGGGTTTATATTTGGGCCTTTGAGCTTCATAGCCATCGCCCCCTTTTACATGGCTGGTTGGTTAGGGTTGAGGGCAAAAGGGGTAACTCACTTAGGAAGCTGCCCCAAGGGCTAGGGTTTGGAGCCCTATATAAGTATGTAGCCTCCATCTCTTTGAGAATAAGATTCATCAATAATTGTAGCAATTTGGCCGACTTCTAGGAGGGTGGAACCCCAATAACGTTCCAAGAGTTGATGCCCCTCAAAGATTAATCTACATAAAATTCCTCTGGGGTGCTATCAGAAATCCACCCCGTCGGGTCTTCTTCTTCCCATCACGAGAAGTCCTCTCTCAAGCATGGCTGAAGTATGTCCGAGGGCTATCTCTCCTTCTCTAGAGGCCTCTTTGAACTCTCTCCTCACTGAAATTTAGTTGGACTCGACGGTTGTCCAATTCTGAATTCTACAAACAAAGCACGCAATTTGTCCTTCAAGCGTAATTCAAGCCACGATTCAATCCGAGATTCCAATGCTTCAAATTTAGTATCAATTGGATCTTGAGAAGCCATAGCATATGCCTATAGATCAAAGATGTCTCCATCTTTTTTCTGTTGATGGGTTAATGGTATGGGGTGGTGGAAGGTTCAAAAAAATTAAGGATCATGGAAAGGTACTACAGTAGATTTTTACGTCTAAAGTGTAGCAGTTTAGACGTAAAAGATCATTGGTTTATATTGAGAATTTTTGACAAAACCAAAGAAAAATCTGCTGCTAGGAAGTGTTAAAGCTATTGTAAAAATTTTGTAGAGATTTGGACAGAAAAAACACAGTAGCAAGTGTTAGGATCAAGAGCGGCACTAAGAGGTGGGGTGAATTAGTGTAGTGGATAAAATCACCGGTTTCAAAAATTCTTCATTCGATAAAACCAATATCGAATAGATAATTTCATATCTCATTCTTAAGCATAGTGAAAGCAGTAAGGCAGTTTGCAGTAGAGATAAATTGCAAGAATGAAAATGTAAACCAAGTTTTATAGTGGTTCGGTCATCGTAACCTACATCCACTCTACCGATTCCTAGTCCGTCGAGGCCACCAGCATCCACTAATGATCTTCCTTCAATGGATAAAGATCAATTATCCTTATAACTTGATTCTCCTTTTGACAGGTTCAGGAGAGGACTTCCCTAAACTTCCCTCAGACTCTCCCTTAGAATGGTCTCTAAACTTTAAGAGGAGGGACTCTATGCTTTACAAGGCTTTTCAACTTTAGAAACATAGAGTTTTTGTTCACTTTTCTTATTACTTAATGTAGGAATAGCTGGAGTATTTATAGACCCCAAATGGCTTCAAAACTTGGAGCCAAAATTTAAATCCATGAGATTTTAGAGTACGGGCGGTACCACCGCTTGTAGCTTGACACTGGGTGGTACCACCACCTGACACACTGTCACTAGGCTGTACCACTGCCCAATCTGGTAGTACCAACACCTGACAACCTTTAAGATCGAGTTTTTTGAGTTTTCTAACTCATAGGCGGTTCCACCGCCTGACCCAACTTTTGGGTCACTGAATGGGCCTCCCAATGAGACAAAATCAATCCCAAGTAAGGTCCAATTGACCCCTAATTGAGTTAGCATAATTACATCAAAAGTTAACTCAATTAGCCCACTAAACTACTTCAATCTTAGATAAATGATTATAAAGCATGAATCCTTTGTCTAGCATGTCATTGGTTCATCCGACGCTCGTCCGATCCTTCGGCGCATCGTCGTCTCCTTCGGCGTATTGGCCAATCGGCACGTTGACTCTTGCAACTTCCAATCTCCTTAGCGCAATGTCCGATCCTTCTGCCCGATACCTGAATTCATGGCATAAGCCTTCTACCGACAGGTCGACCGATCCTCCGGCTGACGTCCAATCTTCTGACATGTTCACTCCGGCCCAATGTCTGATTCCTCCTGCTATAATTAATTTGCCTCTCCTTGATTGAAGCTGGTCCTGCATTACTCAAATCATAGACTAGATCACAAACTCATCAATTTTTTTCATGATAAAAAACTGAGATTCAATAGCAAGATCAAACAAACTGTGCAATGTGGTTGGAATTCTGCAATGCATCTTTCGTCGTAGAGATGAAAACTTTACGACAAAAAGATTATGCAGCAATATAGGAATAAATTGTTTTTGGATTTTTGAATAAGGATAACTAAATTGCAGTAGCAGTAAGGTAGGAAACTAGAACCTATTGCAATTTACGGGGAGATCAAAGGATGATCCGTGGTGGCGGAGATGATGACGAAATTTGATGACGATCTTTTAAGAAATTGTGGGAAATGTTTTGGGTGGCTGTGGAGAGCTATGGAAGGGAAGCGAGATGCCAAGAACGCTGCTCTGATAGCAAGTGTTAGAACCCTTGCAGATTCTAACCTTAGGGATGATCTCTTTAGGGGATCGGCCTCTTTGGAACTCTATAGGGGTTCCTTCCTCTAGGTTGCTACTCAAAGGCTGCTAAAAAGATTCATCTATTTATTGAGAAAATAGGATGAATACATCACTATTTATAGGGCTTCTAAACCCTAACTCTTAATAGGATGCCTACTCAAGACTCATATTTCTAACCAACTCCTAATAGGACTCCTACTCAAGACTCCTACTTCTAATCAACTCCTAATGCTTCTATAAGAAGTAATCTCCAAACTAATCCTAACCTTAGCCAACCTCTTCATCTCTTTAATAAGGGTTGGCTAGGTATGTTTTACATGAATGCCCCTTTCAATGAAACTCAATTAGGACTCTCTTAGCTAGAGTCCTAACAAAAAGTAGTGGAAAGAGTTCCATTCGAAGATAATTCGTAGATCCACTAACGAAGCTATTGTCTCATATTGTCTTTGACCTTCACTGGGGTTTGATGGGGATCAGCCACATAGGTAATTGGCTTCATGTCAAGTGAGAGATTGCTAGTCATAGGTGCCCTACAAACCAATCACGTGAGTGAAGGCATATGTGACAAAATACATATTTTTTTTATTTATTATTATTTATTGATATTTTCTCACTTTATCTTGCATTTTGCATATATGATTTGTACAATGAAAATCAGATCGTGATGAAATAATGATAATGAGACTGATTCATCTTTAAACATAAACCCTAAATAATCCCGATCGTAGGTTACTCGAGAGGGATATCGAGATAATCAGATAAACTAGTGTGTTGTATACCCATCTATATGAAGGAGGCATCTAGTCTCATAGCTGCTCTTGTGGGGATTTTAGGGATACATTTCAAGTGCTCATTGGAGAATGAGTTCACTAATTAATTTACTCACAGAATGTTCAATGGTTAATTATACCTTATTGTCAGACAATAACACCGTCTTCCCAATTATGTATTTGGTCCTTAGATTTGAAACATTAAGGATGTTCCTGTATGAGTACTCTACTCTTTGATAACTTATTAGTTTGAAAGTTCATGATCTAGCACAATCAGTCATCAGGAGTGGTAGCCAACCTTATGAGGGTAATTGAGTGTCGATAGAGGATGATCCACTCTCAAATCCTATTTGTTCTAACTCGGGCAAATCCCTTGCCCGGGTCATTTGGACTGAGAGTGAAAGAGTTCTCCAAGAGAATCCGATTAGAGTGAGACTTGAGTAGAAACCATATGAGTCTAACAACACCATGCCCGGTATATGATCTTTGGGATATTAGATAGATGAGGGACTATAGATATATGGTAATTGAGGACAGACAAGTCTAATGGATTGGATTTCCCTTTATTGTCTAGGGACTATAACATAGTGGCATAGTACATTCGTAGTCGATGAGTCGAGTAAATTATTATGGAGATAATAATTCATTGAGTTAGAAGGAGTTCTAATAGATATGACTCATAGCCAACTAGATATTGGGCCTTGAGGGTCACACATATAGGGTAGGTATTGCGATAAGTAGAGGTTCAGATATGAGATATCCGTTGGAGTCCATATCTTATTGGATATCCAATAAGCCCATGAATTATTGGATCTTATGGATAATATCCAATAAGAGCCAATGAGAGTTTATTGGTTAGAAATTCACTAATCTTAAAGGCTTGGGTAGTTGGATGAAATTCAAGTTGGGTAATCTGGGGTGACATCACATGTGTAGAGGAAGAATAGAAAATAAAATCCTAAAATTTCCTACAGAAAATAAAGTTTCATCATCATGCAAAGATTGGTACGTAAAAACCTGTGAAACTGAAAAACTACGCATACAAGATAGATTATGTTACCTAGGGAGATTGTATATCCCTAAATTCCTGTAGATATATGGGAGAGGCTGAAGAAGGTTAATTATCCTCCTTTCTAGTAGTGATCCACATGATAGTGGTTGTGAAGATTGTAGGGAAATCTTGGGGGTGACATTACATGCATAGCGGAAGAATATAAAAAATAAAATCCTTAATTTCCCAAAAGATGTGTTCGTCATCGTATGAAGATTGGTGCACATACACTATAAAACTTAAAACTGCATATATTAAAGATTGTGTTACCTAGGGAGATCATATATCCCTAAATCCCTACAAATCTCTAGGCGAGAGTGAATGAGGTCAAGTGTCCTCCTCTCTAACGGTGATCCACACAATAGGGTTGTAACGATGCTTTTCAAAACTCCAAGCCTGCTATCTGAGTAGGAGAAGGGGAGGAGAATATGAGAGGCAACCTAAAAAGACTCTAGCCTATGAACCATTAGTTCCCTCCTATTTATATGAGAAGCAACCTAAAAAGGCTCTAGCCTATGAACCATTAGTTCCCTCCTATTTATAGAGGTCCTCTGTCAACTTAAATTATTATCAATTGTATACATATCCTTTGAAAAAAAGAAGACCCTATTATTCATTGTTGATAAAGGTAAATTTCTATTGACCCTAATGGATCCTAGTATTGGATCTCCATCCAACTACCTAAGCCTCTTAGATTTATGGATCTCTATCCAATAATCTCTCATTGGCTTTTATTGGATCTCATCCATAGGATCCAATAATTCAGGGGTTTATTGGATATCTAATAAGATAGGAGCTCCGGCGGATTTCTCATATCCGAACCTCTACTCATTGCAATGCCTACCATATATGTGTGACCTTCTAGGCCCAATATCGAGTTAGCCGTGAGTCATAACTATCAGAACTCCCTCTGGCTTAGTGAATTATTATCACCATAATAATTCACTTGACTCATTGACTACGGATATACTAGGCCACTACGCCGTAGTCCTCAAACGATATAGGGGAATCCAATCATTTGGACTTATTTACCCTCAATTATCGTGTACCTATAGTCCCTCATCTATCTAATATCTAAGAGACCGTATATCGAGTATGGTGCTATCAGACCTATATGCTTTTTGCTCGAGTCTCACTCAAATCGGATTCTACCGGAGAACTCTTTCTATCTCAATCTAAATGACCTTGGCCAAGGATTTTGTTTGAGCAAGAACACATGGGACATTCCTCTCATGACACCGAGAGTGGATGATCCTCTATCGACACTCAATAGTCCTCGTAAGGTTGGCTACCACTCCCGATGACCGACCGTTCTATCATCTCCATGCATTGTGATCGTCTGTCTCGGCATTGTGGGTCCCGCTATCTCTTCTACGCTCCCACTATGCCTCCTCGTGTGATTATAACTTAATAATAGGCATGCAGGCCTGAAAAAAATAAGAAATAAAATGAAAACTCGCAGGCCCCAATAATAATAATCACAAGTACACACACATTGCACGGTCCATGATCATTTGTCCATATATCATATATCACATGTACATATCATCATCATGTAGGATAACTAAATAATAATAATAATAATAATAATAATAATAATAATAATAATTAAACTTTTAATTAATTAATATTTTCTGAAATTAGGGATATATAGGGAATTTTCTAAATTATGAGGGTATTTTAGTAATTTAGACAAAAATACAGAACTGAATTTCTTAAATTCATAGGGGCAAAATTATCTTTTCGCCCAAAACCCTAAACCCTTTTCTTCTCCCTACTTCATTGCCACCGCCACCCTGTCGGCAATACTCTGTACGGTGGGTTGGGGGTGGGGGGGGGGGGGGGGGGGGGTGCGGGGCCGCTGCCCTTGCAGGTGGCCCCCCCGTGGGTGGGTGCCCCTACGGGTATTGTCACCTCCATGGGCGGTGCTGCCCCGTCGGGAGGGCGCCCTTACTACACGCAGTGACCGCAAGCGCCGCTGCCCCCGCGGGGACTTTGCCCGTGGGCGTCAGCCCATAGGCTGTCTGTTAGGATCAGGAGCACTAAGAGGGGGGGGGGGGGGGGGTGAATTAGTACAGCGAAAAACTTTCGACAACTAAAATTGCGTTCGTACGATAAAAGCGATTTCGATAGAAAACCCGATTCATAAATCACTTTAACTTGTGATCAAGCGAGATGCAATTAAAGTGAATCTATAAAGGCAGTTTGCAGTTATGATGGAAATAAGAATATAAGCGCAAACTGAAATATGATGTTCGCACGATAAAATTGATTTACGTCTAAACACCGATTCGGAAAATACTGAACTTTGAAACACGATCGTAAATGCGCAGAAGGTAGTAAACTATTGAGGAGGTTTGCAGTAAAGATAATATGCTCAAAGTAAATGCAAACCAGAGAGCACTACAATTTTAGAGTGGTTCGGTCAATCTTGACCTACATCCACTTCTGGCTTTCTCCACCGACGAGGTCACTGACGTCCACTAGAGGCCTTCCTTTAATAGGCGAAGGCCAACCACCCTTTTACAGTTTCACTCATTTTGACGGGCTTAGGAGACAACCCTTACAGAATTTTCTCTCCTCTCTTGAAAGATCAGAACTTGGAAGAAAAGAGGGAGAATAACTTTTGGCCTTTACAACACTTTTGAGCTCTAAAAATCACAGAATAAGATCAGGATTTCGGTGTGTTTTTCTTACCCTTTCATTGCTGAAAGGGTGGGGTATTTATAGGCTTCAACTCAGTTTGAATTCTGAGCTCAAATCTATCAATTCCCAGAATTTCGGGGTCTGGCGGTTGTACCGCCTGACTGGGGCGGTTGCACCACCTGGCAGAGCTCGAAGACTGAGCCTCTAGGCGGTGCCACCTCCTGTCAGGGGCGGTTGCACCTCCTGCTAGAGCTCGGAGACCGAGCTCAGGCGGTTCCACCTCTGTCAGAGGCGGTTGCACCGCCCAGTCAGAGCTCGGAGACTGAGCCCTGGGCGGTGCCACCGCCGACCCAAGCGGTGCCACCTCTGGCCAAGAAATCTTGGTCTGAATGGGTTGATCCATTCGGCCCAATTTGGGTTTTTTCAGGGGCCCAATTGTCGCAAGATTAAGTTAATGGGATCACCTCCCATTTCTAACTTAATCATCGTGCTAACTACAAATTTCTTAAGACATTTACTGCAACTTGCTCCAGTGCATCGATTGCTTCTTTCAGCGAGCTTCCGGCGAGCTTCCGTCGATCGTCCGATGAACCCTCGGTGATGCTCCTGCGGACTTCCGGCAAACTCCTAGACTTGCGACGATCCACTTGGAAAGTTCCGACGAGCTTCTTTGGCAAGCTCCTGGACTTCTCGGATTTGTTCCTGTAGAACCTCCGACGACCGTCCGAACTTCCATTGAATTCTCGAACCTCCAACATGATCATAGTCTTGACTCCGACGTAACTCCTGCTGCATGTCTTACTTTCATCGTAGTTAATCCTGCACACTTATCTCAACATATGGATTAGATAACAAATGACAATTGACGTCATCATCAAAATCCGAGATTAAACAATCTCCCCCTTTTTGATGATGATAATCAATTGATAACGGAGTTAACCTTAACTCCCCCTATCTATGTGCCATAATTGAGATAAGTCATTCTTGAATTCAAAGCCTTTGAATTCAAGAGACATATTGATAAGTTAAAATCATTTAACCTTATCAATACTCCCATCATGATTCCCATCATGATGTATCTCTCTGAAAATGATGTCAAGACTTGACATCCATTTTCAAATTTCAAAAGTGAATGATGGTAATGGTAGCAATTCATCATATGGTAAGATATCAATATGTAAAATTTTGAAGTAAGATTTTGATATCTTAACATGATGCACACATTTCAAGTGTTTTAGCAATCATAGCATTTCATCACATAGTAAGATATCAACACGTAAAATTACGATGCAAGTTCTTGATATCTTAACATGATGCAAATATGACAATCATAGTTATCATCAATTTATATATTTTTGATGATGCAAGCATGGCATGAACTTCCTCAATAGTAGAGGTGTCCGGCAAATGGCATTGCACTATCTCATCTTCACCCAACTTCCTCTTAAGGTAAGAAACATAAAAAACTGGATATATTTTAGAACTAGCAGGCAAATCCAAGTGGTAGGCAACTGGTCCAACGTGTTCTAATACTTTATAAGGCCCAAAAAATTGAGGAGACAACTTCATGGAAGATCAGACCTTTATGGAAGTTTGCTTGTAGGGTTAAAAATGAAGGAAAACCCAATCAACCATGGTAAATTCTCATTCACTTCAGTGTTTATCAGCTTGCTATTTCATTCTTGTTTGTGCGGCTACAAGGTTATCTTTTAAAAGCTGAATAATCTTATTTCTATCCATCAATTCTTTGTCCACTTGATCAACTTTAGAAAAACTAGGTACATATTTTGTAATTGTAAGTGGAGGTCGACCATAAACTACTTTAAAGGGAGTCATTTTAATAGAAGAATGGTAAGGGGTATTATACCACCACTCCACCTAGGGAAGCCATTTAATCCATTCCTTCGGCTTGTCACTAGTAAAGCATCTAAGGTAATTTTATAGGCACATGTTTACTACTTTAGTTTGCCCAATCTGTTTGTAGATGATAAGCAGTGCTTATATTCAGTTGAGTACCTTGTAAACAGAAAAGCTTTGTCTAAAAGGAGCTAGTAAAACCCTTGTCTCTATCACTAATAATGGAACAGGGACTCCTATGCAATTTAGTTAAGTTTTCCACAAAAATATGAGCAACACTTGCAGCAGTATAAGGATATCGTAAAGCACAGAAATGAGCATACTTTGTAAGCCTATCAATAACTACAAGTATAGTACTTTTTCCTTGTGATGGTGGGAGTCCATTAATGGATTCCATTGATTTGTCAGTCCAAGCAACAACAGGAATAGGGAGGGCCTGTAGCAAGCCTGGGGTGGGGTGGCTACTATCTCACTTTTGTGACGCTGGCCAACATCATATTCAGCAACAAATTTCTTGATAAAATTTTTTATACCTTTCCAGTAAAAAAGTTGTTAGACTCACGTATAAGTGCAGAGAAATCTATAATGACTAGCAATTGGTGATGAATGGAACTCCTTCAGAATTATCTCATAGCAAGAAGAATATGGTGCTACAACTATTCGACCTTTATAGCGTAATTCCTCCAAATCCTAACTATAATTTGGGATAGAACCAAGAGCTTCTTCTAGTTTTTTAGTAATATTTTGGATCTTACGATCATCTGACCATTCCCTTCTGATAACTTCCAAAGTCTCGCAAATACGAATAGAAATAGCTATTAGTTTAGCTTGTTCTAGAAGGCGTGAGAGTGCATCTACAACTAGATTCTCGCTCCCTTTTTTTATAAATGATCTCATAATTGAATCCTAGTAGCTTTGTGACCCATTTCTGCAACTCTAAAGAAGAAATCTTTTGCTTTAGAAAATATTTGAGGCTTTTGTGATCAGTGCGTATTTCAAACCGTTGGCCAATTAAGTAGGGTCTCCATTTTGTAACTGTATGTACAATGACTAGCATCTCGTTGTCATAAATAGATAAACTCAAATGAGAAGGGGAAAGAGTCTTACTAGCATAAGCAATAGGCCGACCTTCTTGTATCAATACAGCTCCTATACCATCTCCAGAAGCATTAGATTTAGTCATAAACAACTTATTAAAATCGATTAGAGCAAGCACTGGTGTAGTAGTCATTGCAATTTTCAATGAATTAAATTCTTAGGTTGCCTCTTCTAACCATCTAAATGTATCTTTCTTCAGAAGTGACATCAAGGGGGCATTGATTTTGCCATAATTCTTCATAAACTTTTGGTAATAGCTTGTTAGTCCCAAGAACCCCCTTAAAGCTTTGATTGAGTTTGGAATTGGCCAGTCTTTCATCACTTCAATTTTTGAAGGATCAACTGTAACACCCTTTTGAGAGAGGATATGGCCGAGATACTCAACCTCTAGTTTCCCAAAACTGCACTTGGATTTCTTGACAAGAAGACCAAGCTCACGAAGAATATTAAAGATAGTTTGTAAATGTAATAAATAACTCTCTAGGGAGGGACTATATATCAAAATATCATTAAAAAAATCCAAAATAAACTTACGAAGGTGAGACCGAAATATATCATTCATCAAACTCTGAAAGGTAGAGGGCCCATTGGTTAACCCAAAAGGCATTACGAGAATCTCAAAATGACTGTTATGTGTCCTGAAGGCAGTTTTCTAAATATTACCTTCATGTACTCTGATTTAATGATAGTCTGATCGTAGGTTCAATTTAGTGAAAACCTGAGCTCCTCCAAATTCGTCCAATAGTTCATCTACTACTAGAATAGGGTATTTATCTTTCACTATAATGCTGTTGAGTGCTTTGTAGTCTATGCATATCTGCCATGTGTTACCCTTCTTTCTGACCCACCCTTCTTTCTGACTAGTAAAACTAGGGAGGAATATGAGCTAACACTAGCTCTTATAACCCCTGTTTCTAGCATCTCTTTAACAATCATCTCTATCTCTGCCTTTTGGAAATGTGGATATCTATAGGGCTGGAATTGGTTGGTGCTTTCTCGGGTAATATTGGAATCCGATGATCATGATGTCAAAGAGGTGGAAGTCCTTGTGGCTTTGCAAATACATCTGCAAACTCTTTGAGCAATGATTCAATATTTTCAATTGGGATGTGCATTATCATTTCCTTTTCAGTGTTATACAATTATACCAAGATTTCGGTGTGTGTCTTCCGATGAACCCTCTCCATACGATGGCTAGTGATAGTTGTAAGCTTACCTCCGCATCTTCCCTTAAGGATCACCTGCTTTCCATTAACAAAAAAACTTCATAATTAGTTTAGAAATATTCCAGGAAACATCATCCAGGGTTGATAGCCATTCAATTCCAACCACCACTTTATAGTCTTCTAAGGGTAGTAAAAAGAAATCCACGAGCAATTCTTGGCCCTATAAAGTTAGTTTTATCTTTGAGCACTTATTATCATAGGTTAAAATCTGTCTATCGGCGACCTTTACTTCAAATTTGTCACAACATTCGATGTGGTAAGTGTTCGAAAATCTGGGGGCAACATCACATGCGCAGTGGAAGAACATTAAAAATAAAATCCCTAATTTTCCAAAAGATGTATTCGTCATCATGCGAAGATTGGTGCGTAAAACCCGCGAAACTTAAAACTACATATATGAAAGATTGTGTTACCTAGGGAGATCGTATATCCCTGAATCCCTGCAGATCTATAGGAGAGGGTGAAGGAGGTCAAGCGTCCTCCTCTCTAGAAGTGATCCACAAAGCAAGGTTGCGACGATGCTCCTCAAAACTCTAAGCTTGCTATCTGCGAAGGAGAAGGGGAGGAGAATAGGAGAGACAACCCAAAAGGCACTAGCCTATGAACCATTAGTTCCCTCCTCTATATAGAGGTCCTTGTCAACTTAACCCTAATGGATCCTACCCTATTGAGTATTGGATCTCCATCCAACTACCCAAGCCTCTTAGATTAGTGGATCTCTATTCAATAATCTCTCATTGGCTCTTATTGGATCTCATCCATAGGATCCAATAATTCATGGGCTTATTGGATATCCAATAAGATAGGTGCTCTAGCGGATATCTCATATCTGAACCTCTACTCATCGCAACGCCTACCATATGTATGTAATCCTCTAGGCCCAATATCGAGCTGGCCGTGAGTCATACCTGATATAGCTCCTTCTGACTCAATGAATTATTATCTTCATAATAATTCACTCGACTCATCGCCTATGGATGTACTAGGCCACTATGTCGTAGTCCCCAAACGATACAGGGAAATCCAATCCATTGGACCTGTTTGTCCTTAGTTATCATGTACATATAGTCCCTCATCCATCTAATATCCTAAAGACCGTATATTGGGCATGGTGTTGTTAGACCCATACGGTTTCTGCTCGAGTCTCGCTCTAATCGGATTCTCTCGGAGAATTCTTTCTCTCTCAATCTGAATGACCCTAGCCAAGGATTTGTCTTAGCCAGAACATATGAGATATTTCTTTCATAATACCAAGAGTAGATGATCGTCTATCCACACTCAATAGTCCTCGTAAGGTTGGCTACCACTCCCGATGACCGGTTGTGCTAGATCTGGAACCTCCAGACCTATAAGTCTAGTATCAAAGAATAGAGTATTCATACAGGACATCCTTGGTGTCTCAAGTCTAAGGACCAGATATACCACTAGGACCATGAAATTGCTATTTGACATTAAGGCACCATCAACCATCCAGCATTCCGTAAGCTGATCAATCAGTGAACTCATTCTCCAATGAGCACCTATATTGTATCCCTAGTGTTCTCACACGAGTAGCTAGGAGACCAACTATATCCATTATATGGACATGTATACAGCACACCAATCTATCCAGTTATCTCGATGTTCTTCTTGAGTAACCTATGATCGAGATTATTTAGGGTTTGTGTTTAAAGGTGAATTGGTCTCATTCATTATCGTGATCTCATCACGATCCGATTCCCATTGCATAGTCATAAGACCCTAAAGTCTTATTGTCGCTCTGATACCAAATAATAAGATCCTAAAGTCTTATCGTTGCTCTGATACCAATTGATAAGAGTCTAAGGTCTTATCGTGGAAGAAAGGGGAGAAAAGGGAATGATAATGATTGCTTCGAGGGGATCGGCCTCCTTAATCATTTCGAGGGGATCAACCCTCCTTGATCATTTCGAGGGGATCGACCCTCCTTGATCATTTCGAGGGGATCAACCTCCTAGGGTTTGTCCACAGAGTGGAATAACATTTGATTGATTGATTGATTAATTCTGAAAAGAAAGGGTTACATCACTATTTATAGAGTTCCACCCAAAGTCCACTTGGACTTGGACTCTAATAATAAATAAATATTAAATAAACCTCTACCTAACTCTAATTGAACCAAAATGACTCAATAAACAACTGAACTAAACGAACTTAATAAACATTATTCAAAAGCTCAGAAAAAGGGTCCTAACAGTTCCTCCATCT
Source organism: Musa acuminata AAA Group (assembly GCF_036884655.1). NCBI lineage: Eukaryota > Viridiplantae > Streptophyta > Magnoliopsida > Zingiberales > Musaceae > Musa > Musa acuminata. Next base: position 24,093,073 of record NC_088340.1, read on the forward strand.
TCAAATCAGCCTTGTCCTCGAGGCTGAGCAGCATCAATCTCGGGGAGCTTCTCTTTCAGCACTTTAGTCATAGACTATCTGCAACTCATCAAAACCCGTTGATCAAGTATGGTATCCACTTTTTGATAGTGTAAGCAACAAGTCGATTTTTCAGTATAGTAATCGTTGCAAGAAACTTCTGGCCCTATATAATCAATTTTATCTTTGAACCTTTACTATCACAAGTGAAAATCCATCCATCAATGATCTTTACTTCGAATCTGTCATAGTCATTAATGTGGTGGGCCAATCGGTCAACAGTCTCACTGTCCATAAAATTGTTAGTGCTGCTAGTATCAATCAAAACTATAATAGGCTGATGCTCTAGAGTTCCACCAACTTCCATAGTTTGCAGGTTAGAGCAGTCGGCTAATGTATGCATTGTATATTCGGTAGGTTCAACGTCTTCATTAGAATTTATACCTTCATGATCGGAGTCCACATTCTTAGCTTTCGGCTCCTCTCCAATTGGCTCAATCATCAGAAGTTACCCTTGTTTACATCGGTGCTCCATACTCCATTTTTCATCATAGTACAAACCCCTTGCTGATCTTTCCTTGCTAATTTTTTTCTCATGTAGATTTGCAAATGAGATCGCAGCTATCATAGTGCGGGGTTGACGAGCCTTAACTTCATACCGGATCTCTGGAATAAGCCCTTCAATAAATGTATCCAAAAGTTGTTAGTCTGACCAATCTCTAGTTTGATTTGACAATCTTTGAAACCTACTCTGATATTCTCACATTGTAGAAGTCTGACGAATTTTGGTGAGCTGGTAATCAACATTCTTATATTCGGATGGGCCAAAGCGAACAAGAAGTCCTCTTTTGAACTGCTCCTATGAAGGAACTCCGTAGAAAGTTTCATACCAATTGTACTACTGGATTGCATCTCCATGAGTTGGATTGAGGCTACTTCTACCTTGGATTCTTCTAGGGTTCTGTGAAAACGAAAAAAATTTTCTGCCCTAGAGATCCAACTGGTCAGATCTCCATCTTTCCATCTTGAAAATTCCACCTTCATGTGTGAGTAGTTTGTGTCACAATCTTGAGGCCCTTTTGCTATATTTTCTGATCTATACAATGTAGAACTTGAGCCCCTATCTTGTTGAAATTTGCTGAGGCTCTCCAATAGGCTCTTTTTGAAATAATTAAGTGTTTCTTGTAGTCGGTTCTCAATTCTGATTTCCCATGCTTCTATTTGTGCTTTCACTGAGTTATCGGTGGCCATTGCGTAAGACTGCAAATCTAGGTTCTCAACTCCTTTTTTTTTTATGTCAGTCAAGGGCATCAGCATTGTTAATGCGAAGTTGCCAAGGAGGTGGATGCTAAGGGCAATGCTGTGGTCACTGCTTTGGAGGAAGAGTTGCTGCCCTGTTTCTATCGCTGTATGGGGTGAGAGCACCGGGGTTGGAAGGCGACTGCGTCGATGTGGCTGCAGTTATTGGACCCAAGGGGCAATCGCCGAGCAGGGGAGTTGAGACTACGGTGATGGCAACCTATAGTGATGGTGCGGCTGGGGTAGTGCCGCCATGGGCTCGCCGCTATGGTGGCTGCGACGGCGCGGATAGAAGGCAGCGTTGATTTGTCTCTATCACACTACGGAAAGAGGTGTTGGTGATGCTGAGGGATCGCGTTCGGTTGAGGAAACAGTGGTGGCTACGGTAGTCGTGGTTGCCTTGGGTTGATCACCATAAGGAAGGATGGTCAAGCGACTACAACTGTGACCCAAGGGGAGGCAGCAATGGTGGCGTAGTTGGAGTAGTGTCGTCGACGGTAGAAGCGACGAGGGGGTTGGTCCGCTGGTCGGGAAATAGCAACAGTGGCCCTTCTCACTCAAGCAGGGTGGAGCATCAAGGAGGGAAGGCTGCTGGCCGAGGAGCAGCGGCATCGGTGGTCGTTGGCCGGAATGCAACGGCTACGGTGGGGCTGGCCGAAAGTAGGGGAGGCAGGGGCCCCTTTCGACCAGATGGGCAACTGGTGTCACGGATGCAAAGCAAGGGGGATCGGAAGGAGGAGTAGTGGAGAAGGAGGAGTCGGCGGTGTCACGGTTGGGAACAAGGGCAACGGTGAGTTGCCCTGTTTCTGTCACTACGGATGCAGAGCAAGGGGGATCGGCGGCTAGGAGGCATGCGACGGTCATCGCACGGTAGTTGGTAGTGGTGGTGGCTTAGCAACGAAGGAGAGGGGTGGCGTTGAAGTGGCTGAGAAGCAGCGGTTGCGGTAGAGGCAACCGGCACTTGCGGTAGTAGAGGGACAGGCGGCTGCTCTGTTTCTATCGGACCACAAAAAGAGCGACGCCGATAGATCGCATGGCTGAAGCTACAACCAAGGGAAGGCAGCAATGGTGGTGCGGCTAGGGCAGTGTCGCCGACGGTAGAAGCGGCGATGGGTGGTCCGCTGGCTGGGAAACGGCGGCCGCGACCCTTCTTGCTCAAGCGAGATGTGGGCAACGAGGAGGCGAGGTTGTTGGCCAGAGGGGCAGCGGCGACAGTGGTGGCTGCTGGCTAGGCAGTAGCGGCGGCGGTGGTGGTCCGTCGGTCGGGAAGCAGCAGCGGTGGGTGGGCTAGCCGGAAGCAGGGGATGCAGGTTGTCGGCCTTCTCTCTTCTTCTTTCTCTCTTTTACTTTTTTTTTTTGGATGACGATAGCTACTTGGTGGCTAGGCAGCAGCGGCGATGGTGGTCGAACGGTCGGGGAAACAGTGACGGTGGTGGAGAAAGAGTTACCTTGTAGTGGTGGTGGGGAAGAAGGGAAGTAGGACTACGGCGGGCTGCGCCAAGGATCGTTGCTCTGATACCAAATGATATAGCTCTGATACCAATTGATATGGCTCTGATACCAATTGATAAGACCCTAAAGTCTTATCATCGCTCTGATACCAAATGATAAGACCCTAAAGTCTTATCGTCGCTCTGATACCAATTGATAAGACTCTAAGGTCTTATCGTGGAAGAAAGGGGAGTAAAGGGAATGATAATGATGGCTTCGAGGGGATCGGCCTCCTAGGGTTTGTCCATAGAGTGGAATAACATTTCATTGATTGATTGATTGATTCTGAAAAAAAGGGTTACATCACTATTTATAGAGTTCCACGCAGAGTCCACTTGGACTTGGACTCAAATAATAAATAAATATTAAATAAACCTCTACCTGACTCTAACTGAACCAAAATGACTCAATAAACAACTGAACTAAATGGACTTAATAAACATTATTCAAAAGCTCAGAAAAAGGGTCCTAACACACAGATCCAAGGATATCACAATATATACATGTGTATATATAACAATCAATATAAAGTCATAAATGCCAAAATATAATAAGAAATAAGACTGCGTGTTAAGTCACACATGTCATCACTCACATGATTGGCTTACAAGGCACCTATGACTAGTAGTAAACTAATCAGGCTGTAACTTTCCAATCCATAAAATTGTTAGTGCTACCAATATCAATCAAAATAGTAATAGGTCGATGTTTCAAAGTTCCTCCAATTTTCATAGTTTATGGGTTAGAATAGTCAGCCAATGCATACACTGTATGTGTGATAAGTTCAATATATGCATCAGTTTCAACACCTTCATGATTGGAGTCCAACTCTTCTACTTCTGATTGCTCTTCTATCGACTCAATCATCAGAAGTTTTCCTTGTTTGCATTGGTGCTCCTTACTCCACTTTGCTATCATGCTTCTCTTTCTAAGTAATTAAAAAAAAAATAAAAATTTGAGCATGAAAATTGCATGTTAACTCCTAGCACTAAGTATGAAAATTTTGGTTCACTGAAAAAGAAAAATGCATTACTACAACAAACTAAATGATTTTAATTGAAAATGCCTTATGTTCAATGAAATCATGCTTGATGTTTTAATGATGTAATGATGTAATAAAAATGTAAAAATGTTTGGTATTATGCTTGATGATTTTATATTATGTATGAGGATTTGAAGTAATGATGATTTGAAATAATATGTTTTGGAATTATGTGTTATACTTTTTAATCATGATGATTTTTGTGATAAATCATGCTATTTCGATTTTTAACAATGATGCATATTTTGTTTGGGATAAAAAAAAAACAATGGCATGTTTATATGAAATAAATCACATAAATTAAAAAAACTAAAAGGGAATGCATTTTGAAAATTTATCTATCTCTATCTTATCGATTTTTTAATAAGAAATTGACAAATCTATTTATGTCCTTTTGAATCTCTTAAAAGTGATTTTGATGATTTGAATTTGAATGAGTTTTATCCTAATCATGATCTTGATTTCTTGATATTTGATACTTGAGATTTTTTATAAATCAAGATCTCTTACTCTATATTCTCGTATGATTCTTTCATTTTATTTAAGAGGAGCTTTTCTATATAAATCTTGAGATTTCTTATGCATGAATCAAAATATTTTACCATTTTATTCTCCTATTTTTCTTTTTGCCATTTACTAAAGAGAAGAATTATCCATATGAATCATGGTTTCTCTTGATTTCTCAGAAGTATAACTTGAGAATTTTTGTTATGAATCAAGATCAAACCGTATATCGAGCATGGTGTTGTTAGACCCATACGGTTTCTACTCGAGTCTCGCTCTAATCGGATTCTCCCGGAGAACTCTTTCTCTCTCAACCTGAATGACCCTGGCCAGGGATTTGTTTGAGCAAGAACACATGGGATATTCCTCTCATGACGCCGAGAGTGGATGATCCTCTATCGACACTCAATAGCCCTCGTAAGGTTGACTACCACTCCCAATGACTAGCTATACTAGATTTGGGACAGCTAAACCTATTAGTCTAGTATCAAAGAGTGGAGCACTCATATAAGACATCCTTGGTGTCTCAAGTCTAAGGACTAAATACACCACTAGGACTACGGAATCACTGTCTGACAATAAGGCATCATCAACCATCTAGCATTCCGTAAGCGGATCAATCAGTGAACTCATTCTCCAATGAGCACATGTATTGTATCCCTAGTGTCCCTACACGAGCAACTATGAGACCAGCTGCATCCATCATATGGACGGGTATACAGCACACCAGTCTGTCCGGTTATCACGATGTCCCTCTCGAGTAACCTATGACCGGGATTATTTAGGATATGTGTTTAAAGGTGAATCGATCTCATTATCGTGATCTCATCACGATCCGATTCCCATTGCATAAATCTAAGGACATTACAATATATATATATGTATTTATGCAATAGTTATAAAGTGATATATGCCAAAATATAATAAGCAAAAAGATTCTGTATCAAGTCACACGTGCCATCACTTACGTGATTGGTTTGTTGGGCACTTATGACTAGCAAGTATAACAACCCCTTTCTGCTCAAATTCTTATTGTACCATGCAAGAATAGTTGGGGTATTTATAAACCTCAAATGGCTTCAAAATTAGAGCCAAAAAAATATCATCCTGGGTTTCTCGGGTCCTGGTGGTACCACTACCTACAACACTGATACTAGGCGATACCATCGGCTGATATAATCTGAGTGACTATATCTGGGCGGTACTACCATCCAATCTAGCGGTACCATTGCCTAACACTGTAACACCTCTCATTTTAAAAAAATTTGTAAAGTCTTATTTGTAATATAGGGACCTAAATGTAAATATTAGAAATTGGATATGATTTGTGAAAGATTTATATTAAGTTTTAACAAAAAAAATGGAGGACATGTGTCACTAGCTAACCTAAGGAGGGTGCCACCTATGTTTGTTCTAATAATGACATATGGGCTTCTTTCATGTATGATTGCCACCTAGCAAATTATTATGTTAGCTAAACCTAAGTAATTAAAGGAGAAACTAAATGAAAACTCAAGAGCTGTAGCATAAGTTTGAGAAGAGAAGGAAGAAGAAATGAAGAGGAAGAAAAAACTTTGTCTTGGCTTGAGATTTTGCATCAATTCCACATCTTTGGGACTAGATTTGTTTAAGGCAAGTGTTCTAATCCCTTCCTACAAGTGTTCTAACCCCTTCCTATGGAACTCTTGATCTCTAATTTCATTTTAATCCTAAAAATTTTGGAAGATTTTGACTTCATATATGATATTTCTTTTGTTTGGGAATAAAACTATGAATCTGGAATTTTTTGAAGATTTGACCTTTGTGTATTGATCTAGCCATAACTTTATGCTCAGATCTTGGATTTAGAACAATCTAAATATATTCGAATATACACTCATAGTTCTTTCTTTTGACATCTAGAATAGTAAATTTTGAGTCTATTTGCCTATCCAAACTGTTATTTCAATTGACCCTATGAAATCTATAAGATAGACACTGTCGATTTTGACCTTTTAGTACTCTGTTGCTTATTACTCTCTATTGAAAACTCTAATCTATGCAAAATATAATTTATCAGAAACTAGACTCATAGTATTTCTGCGCATATCTGATTTGAATGATTTGGAGCATAAATTCCTATTGAAACATCTGTTCAAATTAACTCTATGAATTCTACAAAACAGAGATAATGTTCTCTGACCTTTGGTTACTAAACTGTAGATAACACAATGTTGGAATCTCTAATAATAGAAAACTTGATTTATCTAAATCTAGATTGATACATCTTTCGAATGAAATCTAATTTGTGCAAATTGGAGCATAATTGATTATCCAAATGATTCATGTAATGTGCCTCTTAAATTCTATCAGAATTGAGCTTTGATCGATTCCGCCTATTCTTGTTTCATCTCTTTAGAAATTGATTTCAGCTAGCATCTTTAATTCAGTTAAGCTTTACATTATTATTTTGAATCCCTGTATACTCTTGTATATCAATTATTTGTATATCTGAATCTGTTATGTAAACTTTATGTTGTATCACAATGTTTCGTATAGGCACATACATTCCGTTGTTCTACATGTGTTTCCGATATGTCCCAATTTATTATTCATAATACCCTTTTATACTCTGGTGTTTGTGAGATAATATGAAAGTTTGCTAGAAATGGTGAAGGGATTATTTGGACTTTTGTCAAAAATGGTAAAAGGTATATACTTAGAGCCCACGATGCTCTAGATTATGTTTGGTGGTCATTTAGAAATGGATGAACCACATTATGTTATAATCCCACTTCACCATCTATGTGTTTGATATGATATCTAGAGCTTTGGTTATATGCTTCTATATATGCTTTGGATAAGAATGAAAGTGCTTCCTATGTCATTGATATACTCTGAAATGTTTCATTTGTTATTGATATGCTCTGAAGCATTTCATACGCCATTGATATGTTCCGAAATGTTTTATCTGCCATTGATATGCTTTGAAATGCTTCATATGCCATTGATATGTTTTGAACCATTTCATCCATCATTGATATATTTTGAAATGTTTTATTTGTTATTGATATACTCTGAAACATTTCATATGTCCTTGATATACTCTGAAATGCTTCATATGCCATTGATTATAACAATTCATATGCCATTGATAAGCTCTGATATGCTTCCTTTGCCATTGATATACTCCAAAATGCTTCATATGCAATTGATATGTTCGAAAGCATTTCATATGCTATTGATATGTTCCCAAATGTTTCATTACGTCAATGATTTCCTCCAATTAGTCTTTACTCCCTTATTATGAACAAAACATGCTTCGAATGAAATGACATTGTAATTCTGCATTCGTTGAGTGGCTATCTATGAACTCTTCCATCCCTGTCTTGTATTTTGTACCTTATTTGCTTTCAAACTGTCCTTTTTCGTCATTGATATGTTAGTCGTTTGCTGAGCTCTATGTGCTCACCCCGTTGTTAAATAAATTTTTCAGAATAGCTTGTCGCTTACTAGAATATTTAAATTGAGCTATGATAGTGGAAAGCTAGAAGACTTTGGGCAAACCTTTAGTGGATGATATGTTTTTGTTGTATAAGTATACTTGGTGTCTAATGGAATGTTGATACTAAATCTGAACTTATTGTTGAATCTTGGATTTTGATGATGAAGTCAATTGTCATTTGTTATATAATCTATATGTTGAGATAAGTATGCAGGATTAACTACGATGAAAATAAGATATGCAACATGAGTTACGCCGGAGTCAAGACAATGATCACGTTGGGAGTTCGAGAGTTCGACGGAAGTTCGGACAATCGTCGGAGGTTCTATGGGAACAAATCCGAGAAGTCCATGAGCTTGCCAAAGAAGCTCGTCGGAACTTGCCAAGTGGATCGTCGCAAGTCCAGGAGTTTGCTGGAAGTCCGCAGGAGCATCACCGAGGGTTCATCGGATGATCGACGGAAGTTCGCCGGAAGCTCGCCGGAAGAAGCGATTGACGCACCGGAGCAAGTTACAGTAAATATCTTAGGAAAAATCGTAGTTAGCACAATGATTAAGTTGGAAATGGGAGGTGATCCCATTAACTTAATCTTGCGACAATTGGGCCCCTGAAAAAACCCAAATTGGGCCGAATGGATCAACCCATTCAGACCCTGATTTCTGCCAAGCGGTTCAACCGCCTCAGTCAGGTGGTGGCACCGCCTGAGCTCAATCTTCGAGCTCTGGCAGGAGGTGCAACCGCTCCTGATAAAGGTGGCACCGCTTGGGCTCGGTCTCCGAGCTCTGGCTGAGCGGTGCAACCGCCTCAGTCAGGAGGTGGCACCGCCTGAGCTCGGTCTTCGAGCTCTGGCAGGAGGTGCAACCGCCCCTGACAGGAGGTGGCACCGCCTAGAGGCTTAGTCTTCGAGCTCTGCCAGGCGGTGCAACCGCTCCAGTCAGGAGGTGCAACCACCAGATCCCGGAATTCCGGGAATTGACAGTTTTGAGCTCCAATTTCAAACTGGGTTGGGGCCTATAAATACCCCACCCATTCAGCACTGAAAGGCAACATACACACACCAAAATCCTGATCTTATTATGTGATTCTTAGAGCTCAAAATTATTGTAAAGGCCCAAAGTTCTTCTCCCTCTTTTCTTCCAAGTTCCGATCTTTAAAGAGAGGAGAGAAAATTCTATAAGGGTTGTCTCCTCAGCCCGTCAAAAGGAGTGAAATTGTAAAAGGGTGGTTGGCCTTCGCATATTGAAGGAAGGCCTCTAGTTGACGTCGGTGACCTCGTCGGTGGAGGAAGCCAAAAGTGGAGTAGGTCAAGATTGACCGAACCACTCTAAATCTCGGTTTGCATTTACTTTGAGCATCTTATCCTTACTACAAATCTCCTCAAAAGCTTACTGCTTTCTGCGCATATACGATCGGGTTTCAAGCTTTGCACTTTCCGAATCGGCGTTTAGACGTAAATCAGTTTTATCGTACGATCATCATATTTCAGTTTGCGTTTATGTTTTGATTTCTATCATAACTACAAACTGCCTTTATATCCTTGCTTTAACTGCATCTCGCTTAATCAAGTGATTTACGAATCAGCATTTAGACGTAAATTAGTTTTTTTCGTACGAATATCATATTTCAGTTTGCGCCTACTATCTGATTTGAACCATAACTGCAAACTGCACTTATATCTTTGCTGCATCTCACTTAATCAAAAGTTAAAGTGATTTACGAATCGGCTTTCCTACCGAAATCACTTTTATCGAATGAACGCGATTTTTATCGTAGAAGGTTTTCCGCTGCACTAATTCACCCCCCCCCCCCTCTTAGTGCTCTTGATCCTAACACTTATCAATTTTGTAAAAGTTTAAAGAACCTCTCATGTTAAGATTTTATAGTGTTAAGTTAATTTATGTATCGATATGAACATGTGGTAAATATCGATTTTTGTGATTGTATAGAATCCCACACAAATGGATTTATGAGGTGGTTCTTGTCTTAGTGACTTGGTTTCAGATTTTATGATTCATCGAGTGATGTGGTATATAAATTTAAATTGCAAAGGTTTTATGAATTAGGGAATTATAGATATGAATGACTTGAATGTTTTCTCAGTGTCCTCAAATGTATGTTTTGTTAAGATCAAGAGTGGCACTAAGAGAGGGGGGGGTGTGAATTAGTGCATCGGTAAAAACGTCGGTTTTGAAAAATTTTTTATATGATTAAAATCGATCTTGGAAAGATGCTTAGATTGAAGGCGTGTTCGTAAACGTATTGAAGACAGTTTGCATTTAATGTAAATTGCAATAAGTAAATGCAAACTAGATTTTATAGTGGTTCGGTCGTCATGACCTACATCTACTCCGTCGATTCCTCTTCCGTCGAGGTCACCGGCATCCACTATCGGTCTTCCTTTAATAGGCGAAGACCAACCACCTTTTACAACTCGATTCTCCTTTTACCGGGTTTAGGAGATAACCCTTACACCCCCACTTACTCTTCTCTCAAACTATTTTAACACTTAGAACTTTTGAGAGGAGTTCACACAAGATTGCAGCAGCATTTCATTGTATTTCTCAAGTCTTGTGTAGTTTAACCAAGGATGAGAGGGGTATTTATAGGCCTCAAGTTGATTCAAACTTGGAGCCTAAAAATATCTCATCCCGGGTTTCCTGGGTTTGGGCGATACCACTATCTGTGCTGGGTGGTACCATCGCCAGTGTCAGTCTGCCACTGACACTGCACTAGGCAGTAACACCGCCCAATCTGCCGATACCACTGCCTGGGAGGCTGTGCTGAGTGGTACCACCGCCCAGACCAGCGGTACCACCGCTTGACACAGTCTCGAAGATTATGTCACGATAGTGTCACCTCTTGGGCCATTGTTTAAGCCTTTTCATTAGGCTCAACACAGTTCTTACATGGGCCCTACTAGCCCCTAATTGGGTTGGTCCAAATCCAATCCCAATTATGTGCTAAGTACAAAATCTAAGGCATACTTAAGCTAAACAAGTCCCTAGGTCTTGGTTTCTTCCAGCGAGCTTCCGACAATCTTTCGGTGAACTTCCGACGATCTCCCGACAATGTTCCAACGGACTTCCGGCAAGCTCTTGGACTTCACAACGATCTTCTTGGCAAGTTTCGACAAACTTCTTCCAGCAAGCTCCTGGACTTCTCGGCTGGTTCCTGTAGAACTTCTGATGAACATCTAGTCTTCCGACGAATTCTCGAACTCCCAATGAAATCGCGTCCTTGACTCCAGGACTTCATTTTGCTTCATACCTTGCTATCATAGTTAATCCTACATATGCAAAACACACTTTAATCTAGACAATTATTACTAAGCTTGAATCATGTTGTCCGGCATGTCATTGGTCCATCGACACTTCGTCCAATTCTTCGACGCATCATCCTCTCTTGCGGCCTATTACCCAATTGGCTAGTTGACTCCACAACTCCGATATCCTTGGCGGAATATCCGCTCTCCTTAGCTCGATACTCGAATCCATGGCCCGAAGCCTTCTATCGATACGTTGATCGATCCTCCGACCCGATGTCCAATCTTCTGACATGTTTTTCTTTGGCCCAACATGATTCTTCCTACTTTAATTATCTTATCCTGATCGAAGAATCCTGTGTCACTCAAAATGCATATCAAATTATAAATACTATTAATTGTTTTTATCATCAAAATATGTGATTCAATAATCTCTCCCTTTTTTATGATGACAACCAATTGATGACGGAATTAACCTTAACTCCCCCTATCAATATGTCATATTGATAGAACCTTGAATTCAAGCTGAATTCAATGTGTTGCAAATTTCATCATGAATATTTGCAACACGTCATTATGCATAACATGATCATACTTCTCCCCCTTTGTCATCAACAAAAAGGAGAAGTTTCAACTATCAAGTGTTTGGACATAGTAGTTCAAATCATTGCATAATTAATATAATTTCTAGTTTTATCATCATGTAATTTTGCTATCATCATAGATATGCAAGGTAGTAAGATAGAAAGTTCTATAATATATAAGCTAGCAAATTTTACATTATTTTAGAACATACAAGCTAGCAGTTTTGAGATGTTCAAGAAAGCAACTCTTGCTTCTTGAAATATGTAAATTTATCAATTTTGCTAGATGTGCAAGTTAGCATATTTTGCTTCTTGAACAAGAAGCTAGCAAATTTGCAAGCTAGCAAATTTTTGCTTCTTCTTGACTTGTGCAAGCTAGCTAGGAAGCTAGCTATCTCCCCCTTTGTCATTGTAAAAAAGAAGGGAAGAATACAATTTTGTATCTTTTTTTCTCTTTACAATAATTTTCAAAGCATGACAAAGGTAAAGTATCAACCTTATTTCAATATATTTGTGCATCATTATGGTTTCAACTTGAAATATGCATAATTTTAAAATCTTACATTTCATTTTTCATGCATGATACCAAAAATAAATCAATCATCACTACAACTCATGCAAATTATTAAAATGTAAAACCATCAAACATGATATAAATATTTATTTTCAAAATATTCATCATTATTTTGAGTATATCATACATGATACTAAGACATTCATAATACATCATTTTAGCAACAAATCATAGTATTTCAAATCATAATGATATCTAAATGTCATTATATCCTATCATGCATGATCATAACTTCTCACTTATATAATATCATGAGTATTGCATGATTTCATATCATCACATGAAAATTAACAATAAAAATTGGTGATGAGATATACAAATCATGAAGACAAATTGTGAATAACAAGAGACATATTATCATTCATTTTAGATAACTCAAATAGTGAAAAGAACGAATCATAATAAACAATTTTGATTTATAAAAAGAATTCTCAAGTTATAATTCCAAGAAATCATGAGAAACTATGATTCATTTTAACAAATCTTCTCTTAAATAAAATGATGAAAAGAATTTTTAGGAGATCATAAAATAAAAGATATTCAAAATAAATTTTAAGTCATGAATTTTGAAAAAGATATTCTCTTTAGTAAATCGTAAAAGAAACTTACGAGAAAAAGATTTCAATTCATGCATATAAAATCTTGATTTAAGTATAAGAAATCTCAAGTTATAAATCTCAAAAAATCAAGATAAAACTCATTCATATTCAAATCGTCAAATCAAAATCATTTTCAAGAGATTCATAAAAAAAATAGATAGATTCATCAATCTCTCCTTTTTAGATAAATGGTAAGAAGAAATATAGGAGTTCAAAATTAAGATGATGATTCATAAAAAAAAATCACAAGTTATAATCAAGAGAAAAATCATCATTTATCTTCAAATCATTCACCTTATTAAATCAACAAAGTAACTTTTATGAGATTCATAAAAACGATACAAATAGATTCATCAAAATCAATTTCATGGTTCACAAAATTCATAAATTGATTCATTATTTTAATTCCAATGATAATATATTTTCCTTTTTATGTGTCTCATTTTAAGTGATTGATTTTATATTAGCATGCCTTTTCATTTATGTCAAATAAAAAACATGTATTATTTTTAAAATCAAAAAAGTCACTTTCATTATAGTAAAAATTGATAATCCATAAATTGTAAGAATCATCATGTATAATTTAGAAAGATAAACTCATTAAGCATGATTTCAAATCATCTTCAATCAAAATCATCATGACAAAAAAAATAACACATTAAACATAGGATTAATCATTAGATTTAAATCTAACATTTAGTTGTCTTTTCATCATTAAAATATCAAGCATGATTTTATAAGGCATTCAAAATCATTTTGTTTTTTTATCATGAAACATGCATTTGTCATTATCATTTTCAAAATTACTAGCATGATAAGCATGATTCCAAATTTTTTACATTTTCATTACATTATTAAACATGTAATTTTGAAGAAAAATAATTATTCTAAACTAAATTAAAAATAACTCATGAAAAACATTATGTAATTTCAAAGTAAACTAAGCGCATTTTGATTACCTTATCATCGAAAGTCGTTAAGGTGTAGTTTGCCACCTTGCCTTTGTTGATTTTCTCCTCGTCTTTGGATGAGCTTGATTAATCCCAAAGAGCTTCATTCTTCTTGCATTCATAGCAAGTAGTTACATTCTTTTTAAGTTTATTTTTGTTCTTTAACTCTTGTTTCATGAACCTTTTAAATTTCATAGTGAGGAGTTCATGTTCACCATCACTTGAGCTTATGCTCGAGTGGTCTTCGATTGTTCTTAGTCCGAAATCCTTCGTGTGTTAGGTGGTTCTCAAGTTCTTTATATGCATTGCACGTCATTTCATAGGTCATTAGAGACATGATAAGTTCTTCGATCAAAAAAGTATTCAAATTTTTTTATTCTTGTATAGCCGTTTATTTTCGAAACCCAATTCTTAGAAAGCAATCGTAAAATCTTGTTAACGAGTTCAAAATTAGAAAAACATTTGCCAAGATATTTTAAACCATTGACGACATCTGTAAAATGGGTGTACATGTCAACAATGGTTTCACTAGGCTTCATTCGAAAAAATTCAAAATTATACAATAAAAGATTGACTTTAGACTGTTTAACTCTATTCGTGCCTTCGTGTGTGATTTTGAGAATGTGCCAAATATCGAAAGCCCCGATTGAATTCAATTTTATCTAAGGTGCAAAAGAGAGCATTCATAGCTCTAGCATTTAAAGAAAACGTCTTCTTCTCCAAATCATTCCAATGGTTCATTGGAAGAGAAGACATTCGAAAACTATTTTCCATAATACTCCATAAATTTAAATCCAAAGAAAGTAAGAAAACTCTCATTCAAGTTTTCCAATAAGTGTAGTCCGTCCTATTGAAAAAGGGAGGACGAATGAGAGAGTGACCCTCTTGAAAGCCGAAAAGAGCTATTTCTCTTTAGGTGTTAAACCAAATGAGAAAAACAAGGCTCTGATACCAATTGTTAGGATCAAGAGTGGCACTAAGAGGGGGGGTGAATTAGTGCAGTGGTAAAAACGTCGATTCTAAAAAACTTTTCGTACGATTAAAACCGATCTTAAAAAGATGCTTAGATTGAAGGCATGTTCGTAAACATATTGAAGACAGTTTGCAGTTAATGTAAATTGTAATAAGTAAATGCAAACCATATTTTATAGTGGTTCGGTCATCGTGACCTACATCCACTCTGATGATTCCTCTTCTGTTGAGACCACTGGCTTCCATTATCGGTCTTCCTTCAATAGGCGAAGACTAACCACCTTTTACAACTCAATTCTCCTCTTACCAGATTTAGGAGATAACCCTTACACCCCACTTACTCCTCTCTCAAACTATTCTAACACTTAGAACTTTTGAGAGGAGTTCACACAAGATTGCAATAGCATTTCTTTCTATTTTTACTCTCAAGTCTTGTGTAGTTTAACCAGGGATGAGAGGGGTATTTATAGGCCTCAAGTTGATTCAAACTTGGAGCCTAAAAACATCTCATCTCGAGTTTCCTAGGTTCAGGCGGTACCACCACTTGTGATGGATGGTACCACCGCTAGTGTCAATCTGTCACTAACACTGCACTGGGTGGTACCACCGCCCAGTCTGGTGGTAAAACCACCTAGGAGGCTGTGCTGGGCAGTACCACCACCCAAACTGGTGGTACCACCGCCTGTAGCCTCTCGAAGGCTGTCTGGGCGGTACCACTGCCCAGACCAGCAATACCACCGCTTGACACAGTCTCGGAGACTGTGCCATGACGGTGTCACCTCTTGGGGCACTGTTTGGGCCTTTTCATTGGGCCCAATACAGTTCTTACATGGGCCCAACTAGCCCCTAATTGGGTTGGCCCAAATCCAATCTCAATTATGTGCTAACTATGAAATCTAAGGCATACTTAAGATAAACATGTCCCTAGGTCTTGGTTTCTTCCGGCGATCTTCCGGTAAACTTCCGACGATCTCCCGATAATGTTACAATGGACTTTCAACAAGCTCCTGGACTTCACAATGATCTTCTTAGTGAGTTCTGATGAGCTTCTTTTGACAAGCTCCTGGACTTCTCGGTTGGTTTCTGCAGAACTTCGGACGAACATCTAATCTTCCGATGAACTCTCGAAATCCCAACGAAATCGCATCGTTGACTTTGGGACTTCATTTTGCTTCATGCCTTGCTATCATAGTTAATCCTGCACATATAAAACATACTTCGATCTAGACAATTATTACTAAACTTGAATCATGTTATCCAGCATGTCATTAGTTCATCGACGCTTCGTCCGATTCTTCGGTGCATCGTCTTTGCTTGCGGCCTATTGCCCAATCACCCGTTGACTTCACAACTCTGATATCCTTAGCGCAACATCCGCTCTTCTTTGCCCAATGCTTGAATCCATGGCCTGAAGCCTTCTGTTAATACGTCGACCGATCCTCCAGCCCGACGTTCAATCTTCTGACATGTTTTCCTCTGGCCCAACATGATTCTTCCTACTTTAATTGTCTCATCTTGATCGAAGAATCCTACGTCACCCAAAACACAGATCAAATCATAAATATTATCAATTGGTTTCTTCATTAAAATATGAGATTCAACATGTTTGGATCCTGGAATGTATTGTTAATCTATAATAAATTTGAGGGGCGTGACAAACACTAGCTGGTACCACCACCCAGTTTGGTAGTACTATCGTCTAGCATAGTCTTGGAGACTATCTCAGAGACTAAGCCACTAGCAGTTCTATCGCGTGACCCAACTTTTGGGTCACTAAATGGGCCTTTCTCTTTGCCCAAAATAGCCTCAATTCGGATCTAGTTGGCCCCTAATTGAGTTGGCTTAATTACATTCTAAACCAACCCAATTATAACTAAAACTACTTCAATCTAGAGAAATTATTACAAGCAAGAATACTAAGTTGTCCGAGACATCATTGGTTTATCCGGCGCTTCGTTCGACCCTTCGGCACATCGTCCTCTCCTTCGGCGTATTGCCCAATCAGCATGATGCCTTCTTGCAACATCTGATCTTCTTGATGCAATGTCCAATCTTCTTGGCCCGAAGCCTAAACTCATAGCACGAAGCCTTCTGCTGATACATCAATCATTCCTTCGATCTAACATCCAATCTTCTGACATGTTCAATTCCGGCCTAACTTCTTATTCTTCTTGCTTTAATCAATTTGCCTCTCCTAATTGAAGCTAGTTCTACATCACTCAAAACACAGATTAGATTATAACATTATCAATTGGTTTCATCATTAAAATCCGAGATTCAACAATCTCTCCTTTTTTAATGATGACAACCAATTGATGATAGAGCTTAAACCAAACTCCCCCTATCAAGATGTCATATTGATGGAACTTTTGAATTTATGTCAAAGCAATTTTAATCATGATGATATGCAACACATTATAAGCATATCATTGCATTGCATGCATCATTATCATAAGTTGAAGTATTGCATGCATAATACCAAATTATCATGTATATTTTTAAAATATAAAATCATCATTACATGCATGATTTTATTGATAGAACCTCGAATTCAGAAATAAATTATGAATCCAAGCAATATGTCATTATTAAATCTTGCATAATCAAAATATAAAATCATCATTACATGCATAATTCCAAATCATCATACATTTCAAATAATCATTTTAGACATAATATGCATGATTATCATCATACCTTCTCCTTTGTCATCAACAAAAAGGAGAAGTGCAACTAGCAAGTTTTTGAGATATAATTTCAAATCATTGCATTATAAACATAATCTCAAGTTTTTGAAACATCATCATGCAAGCTAGTGATTTTCTTTTGAGATGTGCATACTAGTAATTCTTTCTCCTCCTTTGTCATTGGCAAAAAGAAGAAGTGCAACTAGCAAGTTTTTAGATATGTAAGATAGCAAGTTTTGAACATGCAAGCTAGAAAGTTTTTCACATATGAAAGTTAACAAAATTTTACATCTTTTGAGATGTGCAAGATAGCTATTTTTGCATCTTCTTGGAATATGTAAGTTAGCAAACATTGCTTCTCTTGAGATTTGCAAGATAGCACTTCTTGTTTCTCTTTTGAGATGAGCAAACTAGCAAGATTTGCTTCTCTTTTGAGATGAGCAACCTAGCAAGATTTGCCTCTCTTTGCGATGTGCATGTTTGTAATTTTTTGCTTCTTTTTTGAGTTGAGCAAGCTAGCAAGTTTTGCTCTCCCTTTGTCATTGTAAAAAAAAAGGGATTGTTATAATAGTACAAAACTTTTCCCATTACATCATTTTTCAAATCATCACATGAAATATATCAAGAAAAATTAACTTGATGATGAGATATACAATTCATGAAAAAAGGCACACGGTAATTGAGGACAGACAGGTCCAATGGATTGGATTCCCCTGTATCGTTTGGGGACTACGGCGTAGTGGCCTAGTACGTCCGTAGTCGATGAGTCAAGTGAATGAGGACCCATTAGGGTTTGACAGGGGACCTCTATAAATAGGAGGGATTTAGAGCCTCATAGGCTAGAGCCTTTGCTTGCCTCTCCTATTCTCCTCCCCTTCTCCACATCAGAGCAGGCCTGGAGTTTTGAGGAGCGTCGTCGCAACCTTTCTGTGTGAATCACCGCTAGAGAGGAGGACGCTTGACCTCCTTCACCTTCTCGTAAGGATCTGCAAGGAAACAAGGATATACGATCTCCCTAAGTAACACAATCTACTTTATACGCAGTTTTAAGTTTCGCAGATTTTGCGCACCAATCTTCGCACGATGACGAACATATCTTTGGGAATCAGGGATTTTGTTTTCTTGTTCTTCCGTTGCGCATATGATGTCGCCCCCAAGATTTCCCAACAATACTAAGTTGAAAAAGTGCTCAGTGTCCTCCTCCTCTTTAAGTTTCGGGCGTAGTCTAAGATAGGTGTGAGGCTTGTAAGGGTTATCTCCTAAACCCATAAAAAGGAGAAAGGGTTATAAGAGGGTAGTTGGTTTTCGCCCATTGAAAGAAGACTAGTAGTGGAAGCCGGTGGCCTTGAGTGAAAAGGAATCTGGAGTGGATGTAGGTCACGACGACCAAACCACTATAGAAATCTAGTTTGTATTTCCTTTAAGCTTTTCAGTTTAATTGCAAATTGATTTCTTAGTTTTACTATGCTTATGAACATATTTCAAGTTAACATCTTTCCGATATCAGTTTTCATCAAAAGTACAAAATTTTAAAATTGACATTTTTATCGTAAGCACTAATTCATCCGACCCCCCGCCCCTCTTAATGCCGACTCGATCCTAACAAAAACCTACTAAAGTGCTATAATAAGCTCTTTTTGAAATTATAAAAGGTTTCTTGTAGTTGACATTGGTAGCCATTGTATAAGACTGCAAATCTGTAATCCCGAGTTCTTGTTTTTGATGTCTGGTCAAGGGCATCAGTATTGTCGATGTGAAGCTGTCGAGGAAGCAAATGTCAAGGGCAATGCTGCAGTCGCTGCTAGGAGGAAGAGTTGCTGTCCTGTTGGAAGAGTTGCTGTCCTGTTTCTTTCGCTGAGTGGGGGTGAGAGCACCAGGGTTTGGAAGGCGACAGCGTCGGTGTGGCTGCAGCTGTTGTGACCCAAAGGATCGATCGCCGAGTAGCCGGGGTTGAGGCAGGGTGGTGTAAAGACTTGCTGCGGTTTCTGTGTGCATTTCTGGAGGGTAGCTGTGATGGAACGAGGGGGGTGGTTGCTTGCCAAGAGCAGCGGCGGCGGTGGTTATAGGCCGAGAAGTAGTAGCAAAAGGGGAGGAAATTGCGGTGACCAGCGGTTGTGGCAGAAGATGCAAAGTTGCCTTGTTTCGGTCGCCACGAGGAGGGGAAGTTGCTGCTGAGGTTGAGAGGCAGTAGTGGTGGTGTAGTTGGGTAGCAGTAGCAAAAGGGGAGGAAACTACGGTCACCGGTAGCTATGGCAGAAGATGCAGGGTTGCCCTGTTTCAGTTGCTGAGAGGAGGGAAGGTTGCTACCGAGGTTAAGAAGTAGTAGTGTTGGCCTAGTTGGGAGGCAGAGTCAATGAGGGTTGCGAGTAACCAAGCATCACTGAGGCAAGGAGCGATGAAGGGGGGTGGTCTGCTAGCCGGGAAGTAGGATAGGAGTGCGTAGCTAGAGGGCAACTGCAGAGCAACAAGGAGGGGAGGTTGCTAGTTGAGGGTTAGGAGGCTACATGTGGGTTGAAGGCTGGGTGGTTGCGGCAGCTATAGTGGCTATGATAGTGTTGACAAAGGTTGAGAGACAATGGAGGGTCTGATAGCTACGACAACAGGGATGATTTGTTATCGATGCCGATGGAGGAGAGGAAGTGGTGGTCGCTGAGGCTAGGAGTAATGAGGGGGATGGTGGGTCCACTGGTCAAGAAGCAACGACGGTTGTGGTCACTAGCCAGTGAGCAGTGGCGGCAATGGACTTTGTTTCGTTAGCCGAGATTCTTTCTTGCCCAAGAAGGATGTGGCTGCAGAATATTTTTTTTTGGATGATGATAATTGCAATGAGAACACCGAGGATCGCTGCTCTGATACCAAATGATAAGACACTAGGGTTTTATCATGAAAGAAAGGGGAGAAAAGAGGATGATCACTTTGAGGGGATCAGCCTCCTTAATCACTTCGATGGGATCAACCTCCTAGGATTCGTCAAAAGACTGAATAATATTTCATTGCTTATCGAAAAGAAACAATTACATCCCTATTTAAAAAGTTCCACCCAGAGTCCATTAAGACTTAGACTCTATATAATAAATAAAAATTAAATAAATATCTATCCGACCCTAACTGAACTAAACAGACTCAATAAACATTATTCAAAAGCTTAGAAAATAAAGGGATCCTAATACAACACTCTAGAACTAAACATATTATCATTATGTATAATTTTATAAGAGATCATATTAATAATCATGATATAACTTTAGAATTTATTGATATTAAACATCAATTAGCTGATATTTTTACAAAACCATTGAATGAGGAATAATTTGATTTTATTAGAAGAGAATTAGGTATGTTAAATCTTTCGGATGCATGAGTTCCTCTTTTATATTTTTTGAATTTCTTATCTTTTAAAAATTGAGTTTTCTTTTTTGAGATCGTTTACTATCATTCCTTTTCTTTGCAATTTATAAAAGAAGAGATCTGATTAATGGATCATCGGTATATTTGATCTTTTCCATATGAATCCTTCCTCTTTCTATTTATAAAAGTAGAACTTCGTTTCATGGAATAACTTGATATGATATTTACCCAAATGAATGTTTGTACCACATAATGATTGTGATCTTGCTCATCTCAAAAGAAAAGCAAAAATGCTAGACAAAGACAATCAATAGTGATAACTTGAGCAAAATAATGTACAGGTGGCGGCACCACTAGACTAGCGGTAGCATCGCCAGTACACACTGCTTATAGGCAGTAGCACCGTGTAGTTGGCGGTACCACCGCCTGTAATCCTTCCCTATAAAAACCAGAGTTATGGATGACAGTAAAACTACCCCCAAACCTCTCTACACCCCTCTAAACTGCTCCACACCCCCCATTCCTATTACTCTCCCTCTAGAAACTCAATTGTTTCTCTCATTCTCCATTTATTACTCGTTCTTGCCTCTTATTCTTTATAACATATGTAGTCCCCATGGCATCTAGAAGATCCTCAAGAGATAAAGTAAAGAGAAGATTAGATGAAACCTTTGATTCCATACTTTTTGATTCCCCTCAACATGCCCTTAAATTCCCATTTGAGTCTAGAAGTGTACGTAAAGAAAAATATGTAGATCTAGAAGAATTAGTGATTTAGAACCAATTCAATGGTTTGCTAACTTATATGTCCTTCTAATTTTTCAAATAAGTGAATCCATTTATCTTAGACTTGTTCGATTGTTTTACAACAACTTGCATGTGGATGAACACGATAGGGTGTCCACTTATCTCTTAAGGCATCACATACCTATTACCAATAGCATAATTTGCAACCTAATAGGAATTCCTAAGAAAATAAGAGGTTGTTATTTTAGAGGAGAATATGACAGAATCGATTGAGATCACATATTATGAGGCTATAGGTGTAATATCCCACACTTTTGAAAATTTATTAATAAGGATTTATATGTAAATTGGAGGACTTATATGTAAATATAGAAATTTAAGGACTAAACTATTAAGTTACAAAAAGAAAAAATAAAGAAAACCGAAATTTTCGGTTTTATCCCACCGCCTCCGACTAAGAGAGAGGAGCGGTGGGGCATGGGGAGAAGAAGAGAGGAAGAAGAGGGAGAAGAGAAGAAGAAGAAGAAGAAGAAGAAGAGAGAGGAGGATAGCTGCGGCAAGGCTACAGTGAGGAGGTGTGTGGCGTTGGGGAGGAAAAGGGAAGATGAGAAGAAGAGAAGGAGAAGAAGAGGGAAAAGAGATGGAAGAGGGAGAGGAGCGAGAGGTGGCAGCAGCTAGGGCTGCAGCACCTCTGTTTCCTGCAGATGGAAATAGAGGAGAGGTGTGGGGCGTTCGAAGAGGAGAAGAAGAGGAAGAGGAAGAGAAGAAGAAGAGGAAGTAGGAGAAGAGGTTGTGATTCCTCTGTTTCCTGCAGAGGAAACAGAGGAGAGGGTGTGTGTGACGCCGGGGAGGAGGAGGGAAGAAGAAGAGGAGAAGAAGGAGAGAAGGGAAAGGAGAAGCTGCGGCTGCGGCGGTGGCAGCTGCAGCTGGAAGAGAAGGAGAGGAAGAGAAGGTGAGGAAGAAGAGAAGAAGAAGAAAGGTAGGAGAAGGAAGAAGGAAAAGAAGAGGGAAAAGAGAGGGAAGAGGGAGAGGAGCGAGAGGTGGCAGCAGCTAGGGCTGCAGTACCTCTGTTTCCTGCAGATGGAAACAGAGGAGAGGTGTGGGGCGTTCGAAGAGGAGAAGAAGAAGAAGAGGAAGAGAAGAAGAAGAGGAAGCAGGAGAAGAGGTTGTGATACCTCTGTTTCCTGTAGAGGAAACAGAGGAGAGGGTGTGTGTAACACTGGGGAGGAGGAGGGAAGAAGAAGAGAAGGGAAAGGAGGAGCTGCGGCTACGGCGGTGGCAACTGCAGCTGGAAGAGAAGGAGAGGAAGAGAAGGTGAGGAAGAAGAGAAG
This sequence comes from Musa acuminata AAA Group, assembly GCF_036884655.1. Lineage (NCBI taxonomy): Eukaryota > Viridiplantae > Streptophyta > Magnoliopsida > Zingiberales > Musaceae > Musa > Musa acuminata. The sequence goes on from NC_088340.1 coordinate 24,115,965, forward strand.
AAGAAGAAAGGAAGGAGGGGAAGAAGAGAAGGGGAAGAAGGGGCTGCGGCTGCAGCGATGGCAGCTGCAGCTGGAAGAGAAGAAGGAGAGGAAGATGAGCAGGGGAGGAAGAAGAGGCTGCGGCCGTGGCTGAGGCTGCGATTGCAGCAGTGCAGCTGGGAAAGAAGAGAAGGAAAGGAAGAAGAAGAGAAAGGAAAAGGGAAGAAGAGAGGAAGAGAAGAAGTAGAAGCGGGTGAAGAGGTGGCAACTCTGTTTCCTGCAGGAGGAAACAGAGTAGAGGAGGTGCTGTTCGTCGGGGAGAAGAAGGGGAGGAAGGAGAAGAAGAGAAGAAGAAGAAAGGAAGGAGAAGGAAGAGTAGAAGGGAAAGAAGTAGCTGCGGCTCCGGCTATGGCAGCTGCAGCTATGGCAGGGAAAGAGGAAGAGGAAAGAAGAAGGGAAGGAGAGGAAGAAGAGAAGGGTAGGAAGAAGAGGCTGCGGCCGTGGCTGAGGCTGCGACTGCAGCAGGGAAAGAAGAGAAGGAAAGGAAGAAGAAGAGAAAGGAAAAGGGAAGAAGAGAGGAAGAGGAGAAGGGGAGGCAACTGCGGCAGTGGCAGCTGCAGCTGGAAGAGAAGGAGAGGAAACAGAGCAGGGGAGGAAGAAGAGGCTGCGGCTGTGGTGGCTGCGGCCGTGGCTGCGACGTTGGCTGCGGTAGCTGCGGCAGCGATGGTGGCTGTAGCAGCTGCTTTTGGGAAAGAGAAAGAAAGGAAATAGGAAAAAAAAAAGGGGTTATGGCCGTGATTGCAGCTGCGGTGGTGGCAGCTGCGTCTGCGGCAGCTGTGTTTGGGAAAAAAAAAGTAGGAACGAGAGAAGGGAGGAAGGAAGTAGTGCAGTAGAAGGGGCTGTAGTTGTGACAGCAGCTGCGGTCGTGGGTACGACTGTGGTAGTGGTAGCGGCGATGGCTGCGACAACTATGTTTGAAAAAGAAAATAGAGGAATAAAAGTAAGAGAGAGCAGGTGACTATGCCTCTATGTTCTGCATAAGCTGCAGTTGTGGAGGAAAAAAAAAAGACATGTAGAAAACGAAACAGGGAGAGGACACAGAGGAAAAGTAGAAGGATTTGGGCTGACACCTTCTTTGGATCTTCGGATCAAAATATTTGAAAGGCAAGTTTCCCGATCGTTCTCTTGTAATTGTTCTAATTTTTCTTATTCCGATCCTTCCTATTGCAAGCTTTCAATTCTTTCCTATTGCAAGTGTCCTGATCTTTCCTTACTGTAATTTTATCTCTACATTTGCTTTGAATATGAGGAACTTTGAATTGTTCTAGCCTTGCATTTGATATATCTCCTGTTTAGACGTAACGATTCAAATCTGTGTAACTTCTGAGATTCTGACATTTCTACCTTATTATGGTTATAACTTCATTATTGATCTCTGATTTAGACAAAACTTATTTGATCAGAATATAAACTCATAAACCTTTCTTTTAATAACTTATTTTAGGAATTCGGAGTAAGTTTGCTTGCCCAGTTTTCTGTTGAAACCGACCTTGTGAATTCTGTAAAATTGAGATTTGTTCTTTGATCTTGGGTTACTAAATCTATGGTAACTCCTTGTTGGAAACCTTGATTCGTACGAAATTTATTTCATCAGAAACTAGATAGAAATATCTTTCCAATGATATATTTTCTAAGTAAAATTGGAGCACGATTGGTAGTTTGATTCATTTGTTCAATGTGCCTCTTGTATTCTGCCAGAAATCGAGCTTTGGTCGATTTCTCATATTCTGGTTTCATTCCTTTCAAAATTGATATCCTTTAGCTTTCTTATTCAATTGAGCTTTATATTACTGCTTTGAATACTTGTATGCTCTTGTCCTACATGTATTTGGATACCTAAATCTGTTATGTAAACTTCATGTTTGTATCGTAATGTTTCATAAAGGCACATGTACATTTCGTTGTTCCGCATGTGCTTCCGATATGTCCCAATTTATTGTTCATAATACCCTTTTGTACTCTGGTGTTGGTGGGATTATTTGGACCTTTGCTAGAAATGGTAAAGGGTATGTGCTTAGAGCCCGCGATGCTCTAGATTATGTTTGGTGGTCATTCAGAAATGGATGGGCCATATTATGTTTGGAATCCCACTTCACCATCTATCTATTTGATATGAAATTCAGAGCCGACCTAGCACTTGGGCAGGGTGAGAGGGCTCGAGTAGGAAAGGGCTACCCGTGGATAGAGTCGAGAACTCATCACAGTGTGGAGCCACCACTGAGTTAAACCTCACATGCACTATTCTAGGGTACGACATCTGAGCTTCTGTTTCATATTTTGTATTGATATGCTCCAAAATGTTTCATATGCCATTGATATACTTCAAAATGCTTCACATACCACTGATATGTTTCAAAATGTTCCATTTGTCATTGATATGCTCCGGAACATCTCGTATGCTATTGATACGCTCCAATTACTCTATGCTCCATTTATTATGAACCAAATATGTTATGAATGAAATGACATTTGCGATTCTATATCTAATGAGATGATATCCTTGAATCTCTTGGATTCTGTCTTGCATTGTGATATCTTGTTTGTTTGAAATTGTCCCTTCTCGTGCTATATATGCTTTGTTACTTGCTGAGCTATTTTTAGCTCACTCCGTTGTTATATAAATTTTTCAGGTCAGCTTGTCACTCTTTGAGATGTTTGAATTGGGCTGAGGCAGTGGAGAGCTATTCTGAATTATGGGCAAGTCTTGTTGGTTATTATGTTATTGTTGTATAAGCATATTTTGTATGTAATGAAATGTTGTCGATGAATCGAAATGGATATACTATGTAAAAGTGTTAGAAGATCTCTCTTATTTGAAATTTTGGAATGTTAAGTCTAGTTTACGATGATATGAACTTGTGGTAAATGGTTGGAGTTTTGATTGTATAAATTACTTAGCTTGTGGATTTATAAATGTTGTTCATGTTTGTTAAGTTGGCTTGGGTTGCCATAAATGTGAATTATCGGGTGATGTGATATATGATTATAAACTGCACAGATTTTATAGATGTGAATTTGATAGAATGTTTTTCAGTGTCCTCAAATGTTAGTTTGGATCCTGGATTGGTTTGTATTGAAAATTTTAATATCATGGATATTTTGAGGGGTGTGACAGAGTTGGTATTAGAGCATGGTTTGATGATAATTGAAATATTTGATATGTTGACATGCTAAATATATTGAGGTCTAGTGAACTATAATGATCGGTGAAAATTTTCTTTGATGCATTTTAGGAATCTAGTATGACGAGGACATTTAGTCCTCCTACTTCGTCTACTTTTGATTAATTAAGTGTGATGAAAGGGTTGATCGAGGATACTAAATCAGAGTAGCGCAATGAAAGCATGGTAGACCTAATTTCATTGGTGGTAGAAAAACATATGATGCAAACAGAGAAGATATTTGATGTACAAAATTGTTCTGATAATCGAAAAATTTCTTTTGCCATTTTATATTAGAAGTAGAGGCTGATCATTAATGGCAACAATGAAAAAAATTTTTAGAGATCAGTGGCAAGAATGATAAGGACAAGTTTACCAAAAAAAATATGATTGAAAATGAACCAGAAAGTAATAACAAGAGGGTCAAGACATTTAGATTTGAAATGTGGAGTCACCACAAAAGACTCAATCATGTGTGAATTACAAGTTAAATTATGAAACAAATTTGTGTTTTCGGGTGATTGGAGTCTATTTTGCTTGTGGAAAGTTGGATCATAAAATAAAAGACTACCCATTGAACAAGAAGAAAGAGTCACTGCCTCTTAAATTATCAGCCCATGTCAAAGTGTATGTTATCACTGAATATGATTCTAAAACTTCTGAATTAGTGATCGAAGGTATTATGCATGTTTATGAAAAAATACAAATATTTATTTGACCAAGGGTCTCATCTATGATTTGATTCGTAATATTTTGCTTATCACTTGGGCATTCAACCTAGACCACTCAATTATGTGATATATGTAAAATATAATCATTGGAGATTCTTTGATAACAAACTTGAATCTGGTCCTCTTGTCTGATTTTTATTGGAGAACTTGAACTTTTTGCGGATTTAGTTCTCCTAGAGATTAGAGTTTCGATATTATACTTGGTATAGATTGACTATCTTCCTATCATACCAGTATGAATTGGTATATAACAAATTATCACTTTTTGCATATTTGATCAGCCGATCTTTTATTTTGAGAGTATTGGACATGATTTATCTCCTTGCCTAATGTATCTCAGGATGACTTGCTTGGATTACCTCCAAACGTGACTTTTCTTTTGATTTGGTCCTTGGGACAATCCCAATAACTAAGCCTCTCTACACAATGATATCATTTGAGTAAGTGGAATTAGAAAAGCAACTACAAGGACTATTAAATAAGGATTTTATTTGGCTTAATATTTCATCATGAGGTGCTCCGGTGTTAGTTAAAAAGATGGAGGGAACATTGAGGCTTTGTATTGATTATAGACAGTTGAATTAGGTGACCATAAAAAATGAGTATTCTCTAAAGTGACGACTTGTTTGATTAACTACAGGGTGCACAAGTATTTTCAAAGATTGATTGAAGGTCGGGTTACCATCTATTGAGGATCAAGGAGGAGAATATTTCGGTCACTCTTGGAAAATTGTGTAATTATATTGTATTGATGAAATTATTTGAGAGCAGGAAGAGGAAATAAAGAAATTATAATCCTCATATTTTCATTGATTGAGCTATGACCAATTTAGAGGACTAAATTTTCTTTTAAGAGGGGGAGAGTGTAATATCCCTCACTTTTGAAAATTTATTAATAAGAATTTATATGTAAATTGAAGGACCTATATGTAAATATAGAAATTTCAAGGACTAAACTGTTAAGTTACAAAAAGAAAAAAATAAAGAACACCGAAAATTTCGGTTTTATCCCACCGCCTCCCACTCTCTCTGTTTCTCGAGCGGTGGGGCGTGGGGAGAAGAAGAGAGGAAATGAGGGAGAAGAGAAGAAGAAGAAGAAGAAGAAGAAGAAGAGAGGAGGATAGCTGCGGCAAGGCTGCAGCGAGGCGGTGTGTGGCGTTGGGGAGGAAAAGGGAAGAGGAGAAGAAGAGAAGGAGAAGAAGAGGGAAAAGAGAGGGAAGAGGGAGAGGAGCGAGAGGTGGCAGCAGCTAGGGCTGCAACACCTCTGTTTCCTGCAGATGGAAATAGAGGAGACGTGTGGGGCATTCGAAGAGGAGAAGAAGAAGAAGAGGAAGAGAAGAAGAAGAGGAAGCAGGAGAAGAGGTTGTGATACCTCTGTTTCCTGCAGAGGAAACAGAGGAGAGGGTGTGTGTGACGTCGGGGAGGAGGAGGGAAGAAGAAGAGGAGAAGAATAAGAGAAGGGAAAGGAGGAGCTGCGGCTGCGGCAGTGGCAGCTGCAGTTGGAAGAGAAGGAGAGGAAGAGAAGGTGAGAAAGAAGAGAAGAAGAAGAAAGGTAGGAGAAGGAAGAAGGAAAAGACGAGGGAAAAGAGAGGGAAGAGGGAGAGGAGCGAGAGGTGGCAGCAGCTAGGGCTGCAGTACCTCTGTTTCCTGCAGGTGGAAACAAAGGAGAGGTGTGGGGCATTCGAAGAGGAGAAGAAGAAGAAGAGGAAGAGAAGAAGAAGAGGAAGCAGGAGAAGTGGTTGTGATACCTCTGTTTCCTGCAGAGGAAATAGAGGACAAGGTATGTGTGACACCGGGGAGGAGGAGGGAAGAAGAAGAGGAGAAGAAGAAGAGAAGGGAAAGGAGGAGCTGCGGCTGCGGCGATGGCAGCTGCAGCTGGAAGAGAAGGAGAGGAAGAGAAGGTGAGGAAGAAGAGAAGAAGAAGAAAGGAAGGAGAGGAAGAAGAGAAGGGGAAGAAGGGGCTGCGGCTACGGTGATGGCAGCTGCAGTTGGAAGAGAAGAAGGAGAGGAAGATGAGCAGGGGAGGAAGAAGAGGTTGCGGTCGTGGCTGAGGCTGCGACTGCAGCAGTGCAGCTGGGAAAGAAGAGAAGGAAAGGAAGAAGAAGTGAAAGGAAAAGGGAAGAAGGGAGGAAGAGAAGAAGTAGAAGCAGGTAAAGAGGCGGCACCTCTTTTTCCTGCAGGAGGAAACAGAGCAGAGGAGGTGTTGTTCGTCGGGGAGAAGAAGGGGAGGAAGGAGAAGAAGAAGAAAGGAAGGAGAAGGAAGAGGAGAAGGGAATGAAGTAGCTGCGGCTCCGGCTGTGGCAGCTGCAGCTGTGGCAGGGAAAGAGGAAGAGGAAGGAAGAAGGGAAGGAGAGGAAGAAGAGAAGGGGAGGAAGAAGAGGCTGCGGCCATGGCTCAGGCTGCGACTGCAGTAGTGCAGCTGGGAAAGAAGAGAAGGAAAGGAAGAAGAAGAGAAAGGAAAAGGGAAGAAGAGAGGAAGAGGAGAAGGGGAGGCAGCTGCGGCAGTGGCAGCTGCAGCTGGAAGAGAAGGAGAGGAAATAGAGCAGGGGAGGAAGAAGAGGCTGCGACTGTGGTAGCTGCGACCGTGGCTGCGACGTTGGCTGCGGTAGCTGCGGCAGCGGTGGTGGCTGCAGCAGCTGCTTTTGGGAAAGAGAAAGAAAGGAAAGGGGAAAAAAAAAAGGGGCTATGGCCGTGATTGTGGTTGCGGTGGTGGCGGCTGCGTCTGCGGCAGTTGTGTTTGGGAAAGAAAAAGCAGGAACGAGAGAAGGGAGGAAGGAAGTAGTGTAGTGGAAGGGGCTGCGGTTGTGACAGCAGCTGCGATCGTGGCTATGACTGTGGTAGTGGCAGCGGCGATGGCTGCGACAGCTATGTTTGAAAAAGAAAACAGAGGAATGAAAGTAAGAGAGAGCATGTGACTATGCCTCTATGTTCTGCATGAGCTACAATTATGGGGAAAAAAAAAGACGTGTAGAAAATGAAACAAGGGGAGGACACAGAGGAAAAGTAGAAGGATTTGGGCTGACACCTTCTTTGGATCTTCGGATCAAAATATTTGAAAGGCAAGTTTCCCGATCGTTCTCCTGTAATTGTTCTAATTTTTCTTATTGCAAGTATTATGATCTTCCTCGTGCACGTGTTCCGATCCTTCGTATTGCAAGCTTTCAATTCTTTCCTATTGCAAGTGTCCTGATCTTTCCTTACTGTAATTTTATCTCTACATTTGCTTTGAATATGAGGAACTTTGAATTGTTCTAGCCTTGCATTTGATATATCTCCTGTTTAGACGTAACGATTCAAATCTGTGTAACTTTTGAGATTCTGACCTTTCTACTTTGTTATGGTTATAACTTCATATATTGATCTCTGATTTAGACAAAACTTATTTGATCAGAATATAGACTCATAAACCTTTCTTTTGATAGCTTATTTTAGGAATTCAGAGTAAGTTTGCCTGCCCAGTTTTCTGTTGAAACCGACCTTGTGAATTCTATAAAATTCAGATTTGTTCTTTGATCTTGGGTTACTAAATCTATGGTAACTCCTTGTTGGAAACCTTGATTCATACAAAATTTATTTCATCAGAAACTAGATAGAAATATCTTTCCAATGATATATTTTCTAAGTAAAATTGGAGCACGATTGATAGTTTGATTCATTTGTTCAATGTGCCTCTTGTATTCTGCCAGAAATCAAGCTTTGGTCGATTTCTCATATCATGGTTTCATTCTTTTGAAAATTGATATCCTTTAGATTTCTCTTGTAAACTTCATGTTTGTATCGTAATGTTTCATAAAAGCATATGTACATTTCATTGTTCCGCATGTGCTTTCGATATGTCCCAATTTATTGTTCACAATGCCCTTTTGTACTCTGGTGTTTGTGGGATTATTTGGACTTTTACTAGAAATGGTAAAGGGTATGTGCTTAGAGCCCGCGATACTTTAGATTATGTTTGGTGGTCATTCAGAAATGGATGGACCATATTATGTTTGGAATCCCACTTCACCATCTATCTGTTTGATTTGAAATTCAGAGCCGACCTAGCACTTGGGCAGGGTGAGAGGGCTCGAGTAGGAAAGGGCTACCCGTGGATGGAGTCAAGAACTCATCATGGCGTGGAGCCACCACTGAGTTAAACCTCACATGCACTATGCTTGGGTACGACGTCTGAGCTTCTGTTTCATATTTTGTATTGATATGCTCCAAAATGTTTCCTATGCCATTGATATACTTCAAAATGCTTCACATACCATTGATATGTTCCGAAATGTTCCATTTGTCATTGATATTCTCCGGAACATCTCGTACGCTATTGATATGCTCCAATTACTCTATGCTCCATTTGTTATGAACCAAATATGTTATGAATGAAATGACATTTGCGATTCTGTATCTAATGAGATGATATCCTTGAATCTCTTGGATTCTGTCTTGCATTGTGATTTCTTGTTTGTTTGAAACTGTCTCTTCTCGTGCTATATATGCTTTGTTACTTGCTGAGCTATTTTAAGCTCACTCCGTTGTTATATAAATCTTTCAGGTCAGCTTGTCACTCTTTAAAATGTTTGAATTGGGCTGAGGCCGTGGAGAGCTATTCTGAATTATGGGCAAGTCTTGTTGGTTATTATGTTATTGTTGTATAAGCATATTTTGTATGTAATGAAATGTTGTCGATGAATCGAAATGGATATACTATGTAAAAGTGTTAGAAGATCTCTCTTATTTGAAATTTCGGAATGTTAAGTCTAGTTTACGATGATATGAACTTGTGGTAAATGGTTGGAGTTTTGATTTTATAAATTACTTATCTTGTGGATTTATAAATGTTTTTCATATTTGTTAAGTTGGCTTGGGTTGCCATAAATGTGAATTATCGGGTGACGTGATATATGATTATAAACTGCACATGTTTTATAGATGTGAATTTGATAGAATGTTTTTCAGTGTCATCAAATGTTAGTTTGGATCCTGGATTGGTTTGTGTTGAAAATTTTAATATCATAGATATTTTGAGGGGCGTGACAATAGGTACTAATTTTGATAACCCAAATTCGCTTATCATTCCATCAAGTTGTGAGCATTTGCTACCTTTCAACATAAAATTACTTCTTCACATCATAATAAGTATTCTACTTCCAAAACAATGCAATCATGATGAAGTTAGTCAAATAGAATTAGGAACAATATATTTGATCATGGTAGGACATGATAACTATTTTGGATATCTAATATGATAAAATATGATTGAACTGTCAACAAAAGATATGATGCTTCTATATTGTGGCTTGATTACTAGACTAATGCATGCATATGACATAGTCATTCCACTAGACGAAAAAAACTTGAAACTAAAAAGATTTAATGTCATAATTAGAAACCTATTAAGATGATTAAGATGTATAGTAAGAAATGAGGTTTGGACTAGATTACCTTGGAGGACTGATCCTTCCCCACCTGAACCAGAATCAGAAACACCTATATATAGGGAAAGTCAATCTCCTCCAATTAGTCCCTTTGATGCAGCACCTCCAACAAAGCCAGCACCCTCCTCATCTGCCGATGCCATAGTGACTTGACTGGATCGAATTTAACTACGTCAAGATCAAATCTTAATCGAGATGTAGCAAATTCATCGACGGCTTAATACTCTATTTAGGCATATCGATTTACCACTACCAGAATAGCTTATGTATGTCTTCTTTTTGTTGATGACAAAGGGGGAGAAGTCGACGGATTATTCTATGTACACTTTAATGTTACCATGCATGATGTTTTGTACACTTTAATATGATGCAATGCATGAATTGATGAATGTTTTAATATCATATTTGTTTTGGCCAAAGTAATGTTGATTTATTTTTGGTACGAATTGATGAGTTGTAATGTTTAGACATTGTGCATGTTGCATTTTGATAATTTGAAGCTATAATGATGCATAATTTTGATATGATATATTACATTTGATCACTATAATCAAAATAGTTTCATTTAAATTCAAAGGTTATGATTTCTTTTGATTCAAGTTTGCCTTTTCTCAATATGGCATATAGACAGGGGAAGTTAAGGTTAACTCCATCATTAATTATTTTTTATCATTATCAAAAAGAGGGAGATTGTTGAAACTCGAATTTTGATGATGAAATCAATTGGTGAATTAATTATCTAATCCATGTGTTGAGATAAGTGATGTAGTATTAGGACTCTAGCTAGGAAAGTCTTAATTGAATTTTATTGAAAGGGACATTTATGTAAAACCTACCTAGCCGATCCATATTAAAGAGGTGAAGAGGACGGCTAGGGTTAGGGTTAGTTGGGAGGTTGCTTTTTAGAAGTAGGAGTCTTAAGTAGGAGTCCTATTAGGAGTTGAGGTTTAGAAGTCTTATATAAATAGTCATGTATTCACCCTCTTTTGATAGGAAACAGATGAATCTTCTTAGCAGCCTTTGAGCAGCAACTTGGAGGAAGGAACCCCTATAGAGTTCCAAGGATATTGATCCCCTAAAGAGATCAATCCCAAGCTTAGAATCCACTGGGGTTCTAACACTTGGTATCATAGTAGTGTTTTTAGCGTCTTGTTGCCCTTCCACTACCATCCATTAGCCCTCTACAGCTGTCGCGCCCCCTGAATTTAATTCTCATTTAGGAGGTGTGAACCTAACTCAAAATTGATAATATTATAATTCAACAAACAATCCAGGATGCAAACAAACATTTGAGGCCACTAAGAAAATATTCAAGTCAGAATTCACCTCTACAATCCACAATTCATAAACCTGTGCAGTTTATAATCAATCATATATCATATCACATAATGTTTCATAAAATCCAAAGCCAACTCAACTAAACCATAACCATATCATAAATCCATAGTGGTAGGAATCTATACAATCTATACGATCACAAAACCAACATGTACCACATCTTTATATCATTACACAATTTAAACTTAACACTCCTAAAATCCCAATATGAGAGGTACTTTTTATATATTTACAAGATACATCAACCCATATTTGTCATTAATATTTCATTACATACAAAATGTACTTCTAGATCAACCACCTTTCAACTACGAAAGATTTGCCTAAAAAATCTTCTAGCCTTCCACTGCCTTAGCTTAATTTAAACATTTTAGCGAGTAATAATTTATCCTGAAAAATTATATAGCAATGGAGTGAGCATATAAAGCTCAGTAAGTGACTAACATATCAATGGCAAAGAGAACAGTTTCGAATACATAAGTTTTCAAAATATATGGCAAAGATATAAGAGTTCAAAGATAGCCACTCGACGAATGCATAATTACAATGTTGTATCGTTCGAAGCATGTTTTGTTCATAACAATGGAGTAAGGGCTAAATGCAGCATATCATTAGCATAAGAAGCATATCAATGACATATGAAAAATTTGAAAGCATATCAAGGATGTATAACTGTTTCGAAGTATATAAAGGAACAAATATGAAATAGAAGCTCAAGTGACACATATGATGTCGCATTCATTTCAATCTTATCCAAAGCACACATAGAAATATATAACGAAAGCTTTGAATATCATGTCAAACACATAGAAGGTGAAATGGGATTATAATATAATATGATCCATCCATTTTTGAATAACCACCAAACATAAGTCTCCAACGTCTAGGAGCTCCATCCACCCACGTCTAAGTGAAGTCATCGGGGGCCGGCAGAGAATCATGGGCTCTAAGCATAACTCCCTTTATAATTTCTGGCAAAGGTTCATATTTATCTCACAAACAACAGAGTACAAAAGGATAGTATGAAAAATAAAATTTGGACATATCGGAAACACATGCGGAACAACGGAATGCATGTTCCTATATGTAGCATTGCGATACAAAGATGAGCTTTACATAATAAAATCAGGTATGTAAATAATTATAGGACAAAAGTATACAAAAATTTAAACCAATAATGTAAAGCTCAACTGATGTAAGAGTTTATGCTGAAATCAAATTCTAAAGAGAAGAAACGAGAAGAGGCGAAATCGACCAAAGCTTGATTCTGACAAAATGTGAGAGGCACATTGTATGAATTATTTAGATATCCAATTATTCTCTAATTTGTACAAAATAAGTGTTATTCAAAAGATGTGTCAATCTAGTTTTAGGAAAATTAAGTTTTGCATGAATTAGAGTTTACAATAAGGAGTTACAAATAATTTCATAGTGAAAGGTCCGAAAGTATCAACTTTGTTTTACTGAATCCACAAGGTCAATGAGAACAAATGTTTCAGTTCGTATTTGTATCCAAAAATTTCAAATCAAGTGAGTATGGAGAGTTTTGAGTCTAGTTTCTAGTAAATCATACTTTGCATGAATCTGAGCTCCTAACAGAAAGTTATAAGCAGTTAAGTAATAAAATATCAAAAATTATAGTCCCTATTTTGTAGAATCTGTAGGGTTAATTGAAATAGAAGTCTTAGTAGGTATTTAAACTCTAAATTATTCTATCTGGGTATCAAAATAAAGATCTTTGATCTAATTTCAAATGGATTAGGTTTTGCCTAAGTTAGAATTTAGTTCTAAAAGTTAGGTCCGAAATAATGCATAAAGGTCAAATTACCAAAAAATTACAGATTCATGGCTTTGTATCAAAACGAAAGAAATGTCCGGTGCTAAGCTAAAATCTTTCCAATTATGTAGAATTGAAATGAAAACAGAGATTAGTATTACTATGGGATAGGGTTAAAACACTTGCCTTAGAAAAGTTTGATTTCCAAATGTGGGGAAACTGATGCAAAACCTCAAGCAAAGCTTCTTCTTCTTCTTCTTCTTCTTCTTCTTCTTCTTCTTCTTCAATTCCTCTTCATTTCTCTTCTCAAACCCATGCTGCAGCAAGTATCCCTCTTTTGTTAAGTTTTCCATTAATCTCTCATCTAATTACTTTTTGGCTAACACAAGGGTTGCAAGGTGGCAAGTATGCATGAAAGAGGCTTATGTGTCATCCATAGAACCAACATGGGTGGCACCATACTTAGGTTAGCTAGTGACACATATCCTCAAATTTTTTTTCAACTTAATGTGAATCTTTGACAAATCATATTAATTTTTAAAGATTCACATTTAGGTCCCTAGCCATAAACTTCTAATATAAAATTCTTCAATACAAAAGAATTATTAGCTAATCCTCATATTTACAAACAAGCATCTACAAAATTCAAAAAAAAAAAGGGGGATGTTACACTCTCCCCTCCTCAAAAGAAAATTTTGGTCCTCTAAATTTATCATACCTCATTCGACGAAAAGATGAGATAAGCTTTCTTCATTTCTTCCTCAAGCTCCGAGGTTGTTTCCTCTTGAGAATGACATCTCTAGATCACTTTAACTAGAGGGATGACCTGATTCCTTAGGATCTTTTCCTTCTTATTAAAAATCTGAGTGGGCTCTTCCACATAATACAAGTATTTATCGATCACCATCGGCTTATACATAATGACATGAGAGGGATTAGGTATATACTTTCTGATTATTGAAACATGAAATATATCTTGGATATGGCATAACGATGGTAGCAAGGCAATCTTGTAAGTGACAAAACCAACCCTCTTAAGAACCTCAAAAGGTCCAATAAATCTGGGGCTTAACTTTCCTTTCTTCCCAAATCTTAACGCCTTCAGAAGGGGAGACCTTCAGGAATACAAAATCCCCAACTTGAAACTCAATATCTCATCTTCTATTATCAGTATTACTCTTTTGATGACTCTGAGCAGTCTTTAACCTTTTCCTTATAACTTAAATTTTCTCAGTAGTATTTTGTACTTTTTCTGGTGCTAATAACTTTCTGTTGTTAGGATCGGAGCTGCACTAAGAGGGGGGGGGGGGGTGGGGGGTGAATTAGTGCAGTGGATTAAAACTCGTAAGTTTGAAAATGATTTCGTAAATACGTAGAGATTTGAATTTGACAATGAATGTCTTAGAGAAAGTAGCTTGAGCAAAGTGAGAAGAAAAAAAAAAACAAGAGATCTTGCTGCTATGTAAATAACGGTTCAGAAATGTAAATACTCACACATTCAAGAGACACACTAATTTAAAGTGGTTCGTTCAAAATGACCTGCATCCACTTGCGAAGCCTTCTTCGATGAGGCTCCCAACTTCCATTAGCAAATCACTTTGAAGGGGAAGGACAAATACCCCTCTTACAACCTTTTACAAGTGGTTCACACTTTTACAAATTTTCAATGAGAAAGAAGGAGGTGAACACTTAAGCAATTGAAAATAGGGCTTGCTAAAGACTTTGCTAAGGCTTTTATCTCAATCTAATGCTTCACAAAAGTTATCTTCTCTGCTGAGAATTGAGGGGTATTTATAGGCCCAAAGAGGATTCAAATTTGGGCTCCAAATTTTGAATTCTCTTGGGTTTTCGAGGCTGGCGGTGCCACCGCCTGTCAGTGGTGGTGCCATCGCCTGTCGGTGGTGGTGCCACTGCCTGTCAATGTTATGTTGATCGGTGACTGGCGGTGCCACCGCCTGTCGGTGGTAGTGCTACCGCCTATCAATTTCAACATTGATAGAGTTCTGGCGGTGCCATTGCCCGAACTCTTGGGTGCTAGGCGGTGCCACCACCCAGTCCGGCGGTTCCACCGCTCGACCTTACGGGTCACTGGTTGGGCTTCAAGTCCGACCCAAACCAAGTCACATTCGGGCCCAGTTGGCTCCTAACCAGGATATAAGATTATCCCTTAATCCTAATCCTAATTACATGCAAACTACACAACTGAAAACATAGTCCTAAGCAAGTTTTAAAACGGCAAACGTCGAGTCTCGTTCCGACGAGCATTCCGGCGATCTTCCGGCGGACTTCTGATGCACCTTCGGATTTCTTTCGATGGACTCCTAGCAGGCTCTCGATCTTATGGCGAGTTCAGTGAGTAGTCGAGCCTTCTCGGTGATCTCCGTGAACCTCCGACGATCTCTTCGACAGACTTCCGATAACTCTGACATGTCCCCGATTTCTTCTCGGTTGGCTCCGGTAGCATCTCCGACGAATCTTCGGACTCTCAAACACCCATCTAACTTGACTCTGGTTTCCTTACTTTATGTTTTCAGGCTATCGTAGTTAATCCTATACACTTAACTCAATAATATGGATTAGATCAATTAACCCATCAATTGATTTCATCATGAAAATCCGAGATTCAACAATCTCCCCCTTTTTGATGA
Organism: Musa acuminata AAA Group; assembly: GCF_036884655.1. Classification (NCBI taxonomy): domain Eukaryota; kingdom Viridiplantae; phylum Streptophyta; class Magnoliopsida; order Zingiberales; family Musaceae; genus Musa; species Musa acuminata. Next base: position 24,131,082 of record NC_088340.1, read on the forward strand.
TGACAATCAATCGATGATGGAGTTAAACATAACTCCCCCTATCTATGTGTCATATTATGAGAAGATAAAAACACTTGAATTTAATCTCTTGAATTCAAGCCTAAACCGATAAGTTCTATCCGTTGATCTTTTCGTTATTCTCTTTAAGAATGAGTAAATACGAAACTTCGTATTTCTCATTATTTCAAGTTATAAAAATCATTTTCAAGCCGAATGATAAAAGACAATTATCACTTCGACAAGAGATAAGAATTTTTAACATGAATTTCATATAATTAATAATCAATCTAAGTACTTGCGATATTCTCAAGGGATTTTGCGATGCATATAAGACATGTTGCATTACACAAGCGTTTATAAGTCAAATCATCACAAGTCATCTTTTGCTCATTCTTCTCTCCCTTTGTCATCAACAAAAAGGAGATGGGAATTGAAGCATAAAAATCATTAGAAAAGAAATCCAACCTTAAGATCGATCATACAAAATTCAACATCCATCCAAAATTCATCTCATAAAAAATAATCATTTATCCAGAATTCATCTCAAAAAATCAACATTCATCCAAAATTTAAAAAAACAATCAGCATTCATTCAAAATTCATCTCATTAAGAGGCATGGCTTTCATACAAAAGAAAGAAGATGACAAAACTTTAACTTAGCATTAAGAGTAATCATACAAGGATCACATGTCAAGGTAACAGAATAAGAAGGCATATCGATTAATCCTTAGGAGGAAATCCATAGTTCTTATACATGACATCTATTTTTTGATTCATTTGTCGCAGTTCCTTCAAAATTTTCATTTGCTGAATTTGAATTTGCACTTGCTGTGATTTGAGTTGGTCTTGTTGTGATTGATATGATGTAATTCTGCCATAATGAGTTCTTCAGAAGATGAAGTAGGAGCTGAAGGTGCTGCACCAAATGGACTAGGAGGAGGAGATTCATTTCCCCTAAAAATTGGTGTTTCGGGGTGTTCTACTGGTGGGGGAATTGGATCAGTCCTTCTAGGTTGCCTAACTCATATACTATTGCTAAATGTGCACCTAAGTCTTTTCAGTAAATTTCTATTGATGGTGTTAAATCGATCAACTTGAATTATTTCTTCATCAGGCGAGACACAAATATCATAGGCAAGTATTAATCGAGTAATTAACCCTTTATATGGTAACATAGTATCTTTAGCTATTATATCCTACATGTGTTGCCGGATTAAGTATCCAAAGTAATTATGTTGTTCGGTTATAATCTAGTACATGGTGCTTAGCTCTATTTGACTCATTTCATCAAGATGAAATTGCTTGGGAAATAGTATGCTAGTCATGATGTGATGAAGAATTTTAGAGTTAAAGGGTAGTAGGTGCTCACGACTTTTGGGTATCATGCCTGGGTTCGGATTTTCAAAGATAATTTCTAAGGCTTCGAAGTAAGTTGCTCCAATTACATTGACATCCTATTTATTTCTAAAGTAACATCTCCTATCCTTTTCAGTAATTCTAATTAGTTCACAAATGGTACTATCAAAGATTCTAATCTATGTTCCTAAAAGGTAAGTACTTAGGCTTTCATTGTCCACACATAAGTTTGTATAAAATAGCCTAATTAACCTAGGATAAATTGGTCATTGATTTGTAGGAGAGGTAAGGCATCTAAATGTGCAAACCACCTAATGGGTTCTAGGTTTCCTAGTTCATTTAGATCAACATGTTTACCCTTATGTATAGTTCTTGTTTCGAAATTTAGAAACCTAAGTGCTACTTCTTTGGATCTAAAAAGATTTTGGTCATATGAATCTCCTTCAACCCTTTTCCCTTTTGTTCTTATTGATCTCTTGGGAGCCATTATCTAGACAAGATGATGGATCAAGTATATGAAACTATGAAGAGTGGGCAAAATAATGAGAAGAGGAAGGAAAGATTTCAGATTTTACCATATAGAGAATTTCTTGAAAGATGGGGAGCTTGAGCCAACAAGAATCCTTCTCCTTAAACTCATTTTTATCTAAAGTACAAAATAAAACATTCATCGCTTTAGCATTTAAAGAAAAAGTCTTCTTCTCCAAATCATTTCATTCGTTCATTGGTTCGGAAGACTTTTCAAAACTGCTTTCAACAATGTTCCATAAATCGAAATTCATAGACAACAAGAAAACTCTCATTCGAGTTTTTCAATATGTGTAGTCCGTCCCATTGAACATAAAAGGGCAAAAGATAGAGTGATCCTCTTGAAAGCTAAAAAAAGTCATCTCTCTTGGGTGTTAAACCAAACAGAGAGAAACTGGCTCTGATACTAATAGTTAGAATCGTGAATCGGCACTAAAAAGGGAGGGTGAATTAGTGCTTTCTTAAAATCACGTCGGTTTGAAAACTTCATTCAACAAAATCATATTGGAAAGACATTTAAACTTAAAACATTTGTAAGAGTAGTAATGAGCAAGTAAAACCATTGCAAAATAAGTAAACAAGCAAAAAAAGGGAGGCAAACCAATTTTATAATAGTTTAGTCGTCGTGACCTACATCCACTCTCGATTCCTCTTCACTTGATGCCACTGCTTCCACTACCAATGTTCTTTCCAATGGGCGAAGATCAACTACTCTTTTACACCCTTTTTTCTCCTTTTCATAGGTTTAGGAGATAACCTTTACAACTACTCACCCCTCACATAAACTTCACCAAATGCATAGAGCTTGAGAGGAGTTCTCACAATATTAAAACAAAGTTTTTTTTTTTTTACTCTCAGTTCTTATATTAACTAAGCAGGGATGAGTAAGGTTTTTATAGGCCCCAAATGGATTCAAATTTGGAGACAAAAATTTTAATACCTGGGATTTTGAGGCATTGGTGGTACCACCGCTAGTACTTTCTAACATTGAGCAATACCACCACACAATCTAGTGGTACTACCGCTTGACACCCTAATACTGTTGAATCTTGGATTTTGATGATGAAGTCAATTATAATTTGATTGATCTAATTTATATGTTGAGAAAAGTGTGCAGGATTAACTACGATAGCTATAAGACATAAAGCAAGTGTTATGTTGGAGTCAAGATCGAGATCTCATTGGGAGTTCGAGAGTTCGTCGGAAGTCAGGACGTTCGTCGAAAGTTCTGCCGGAACTAACCGAGAAGTTTAGGAGCTTGCCAAAGAAGCTCGTCGGAACTCGCCAAAAAGATCATCATAAATTCCAGGAGCTTGCCGAGAGTCTATCGGAACATTGTCGAGAGTTCATCGGATGTTCGCTGGAAGTACGACGGAAGCACGCCAGAAGAGCAATTGATGCACCGGAACCAGAGGAGCTATAATTATGTCTTAATTATCATAGTTAGAGCATAAATTAAATTAGGATTATAAGATAATCCTATTAACTTGATTAGGGGCTAACTAGGCCCTTATTAGGGCTGAATTGGGCTACGTTGATAAGCCAATTCAGCCCTTGAATTCTTGGCCGACGATGGCACCGCTTGGAAAGTAGTGCCCCCAGGATATCTAGGCGGTGGTACCATTAGTAGTGAATGCTGCCAGCGGTAGTACCACCCTTGTCAGGCAGTAGTACCGCCCAGTAACGGCGGTGGTACCACCAGTACCCCGGATTCCGGGTATGTGACACTTTTTGCTCCAATTTTGAAGCCATTGGGGTCTATAAAAATCCCACCCTTTTTTGCATGAAAGGGCATGAAAGCATTGGCTTAATCTTGAATTCTTGAGTTATAAAAGTGTTGTAAAAGTTTGAGTTCTCCTCCTTCATCTCTTAGCCTTGTAACCATCTAAGAAAGAGGAGTGAGACTTGTAAAGGTTATTTTCTAAACCCGGGAAAAGGAGAAAGTGCTATAAAGAGGTGTTCGGTCTTCACCTATTAAAGGAAGGCCTTTAGTAGATGCTAGTGACTTTATTAGAGGAATCCAAAAGTGGATGTAGGTCACATTGACCAAACCACTCTAAATTCTAGTTATCTTTTCATTTGTGCAATTTACATTACTACAAACCTCCTTAATCTCCTCTTATATTTTTATGAAAGTTTTCAAGTTCAACCTCTCTCCAAAATAGATTGAATCGAAACCATTTTTGTTGAAATCAATTTTAATCAAAATGAACATTTTTTTGAAATCGTAAAAGTTTTCCACTACACTAATTCACCCCCCCTCTTAGTGCCACTCTTAATCTTAACAATTGGTATTAGTGCAAGGTTCACTCTCATTTGGTTTTAAACCCAAGAGAGATGGCATTTGCCGACAACCTAGAGGGTTATTCAATTACACGTCCGCCCATGTTCAATAGGATGGATTACACATATTGAAAGAATAGAATAAGAATCTTCCTAATTTCAATGGATTTTGATTTATAGAATATTATAAAAAATAGATTTCAAAAGTCTTCTTTTCCATAGAATGATTGGAATGAATTGGAGAAGAAGACTTTTGCTTTAAACGCAAAGGCTATAAATGCCTTGTTTTATGCCTTAGATAAAAATAAGTTTAATCATATGTCCATTTGTGAAACGACATTTGATATTTGACACATACTCGAAGTGACTCATGAAGGCACTAGTAGAGTCAAGGAGTCGAAAATCAATCTTTTAGTGCATACTTATGAGCTGTTTCGAATGAAACCCAGTGAGACCATTGGAGACATGTATACCCGATTTATGGATGTCGTCAATGGTCTAAAAAGACTTGGTAAAAGTTTCTCGGATTTTGAGCTTGTTAATAAAATTTTAAGATCCATTCCAAAGAGTTGGGACCCTAAAGTCACGGCCATTCAAGAGGCCAAAGATTTAAATAACTTTCCTCTTAAAGAACTAATCGGGTCACTAATGACCTATGAGATGACTTGTAATCCTTATGAAGAGCTAGAGAACAACCTTCCAAAGAACAAGAAGGATATGGCCCTAAGAACTCAAGAAGACCACTTGAAAGAAAATTCAAGTGATGAGGACTTTGATGAAGACTTGGCACTATTAACAAAAAGGTTCAAAAAATTTATAAAAAATAATAAACTTAAAAATAATAATAAAAATAAAATTGAACCTAAGAAAGAACAAGTGATATGTTATGAATGCAAGAAGCTAGGACATTACAAGAGTGAATGTCCCCAATCAAAGAAAAGACAACCAAAGAAGAAGGCTCTTAAAGCAACATGGGATGACTCATATTCATCTGAAGAAGAGGAACCAACCAACACCGAACAAGTTGCTCATTATGCATTAATGACCATTGGAGATGAGGTAACAAGTTCATTTGATGCAAATTTATCATTTGATGAACTTTTAAATGTTTTTCATGATTTATTTAATGAATGCAAGTCAATTAGTAAAAAATATAAATTGTTATAAAAGGAATATGATTCTCTTGTTAGTGATTATGATAGATTAAAAGTTGAGCACAATGATAGTTTAGCTTCATGTACGAAATATGATGAACCAGAATTAGTTCAAAAGGAAAACTTGCTACTTAAGAAAACCTTAGAAAAGTTTGAGGTTGGTAGCAAATCCTTGAACATGATCCTTGCCAATAAGGGTCACGTTCATAGAAAAGGCGGAATCGGATATGTGAGTAGCTCTCACCAAAATCCAATCACCTTTGTTAAAGGCCCTACTTTGCATGTTTCACCACGAAAGAAATGCAACTTTTGTTGTAAATTTGGGCATGTAGCTTATCATTATCCATTTAAGAAATATAGTCCACACAAATTGATTTGGGTTCCTAAAAGAACATCAAATGACTCAATGTAACATGATAAGCTATGTAGATCGATTTTTAAAGCACCTAAGGTCAAATTAGTACCTAAAAATCATCCTTTTTTGTAGAAATGTTTACCATCACAAGCTAGAAGCAAGAGATGGTACCTTGATAGTGGATGCTCAAGGCATATGACCAGAGATCCATCTCAATTCTCTAAGCTCACTAGCATAAACGAAGGATATGTCACGTTTGGAGACAACAACAAGGGTAAAATCATTGGCAAAGGAACCATAGGTAACAAATCCACCTTTTCTATTGAAGATATATTGTTAGTTGATGGCTTAAAGTATAACCTTTTGAGCATTAGTCAATTATGTGATAAAGGATACATCATTAAATTTGAATCTAATGCTTGTATTATTGAAAAACCACACAAAAGCATATCTATGATTGCACTAAAACCAAATAACATATATACTATTGACATTAATGATCTTTGCAATGAAATATGTTTTTCGGTTTTGAATAATGATGCTTGGCTTTGGCATAGGAGATTAGGTCATGTTAGAATGAAACTAATCACTTAAATTTCATCCAAAGAACTAGTAAGAGAAATTTCTCATATCAAGTTTGTCAAAGATAATGTGTGTGATGCGTGTCAACTAGGAAAACAAAAAAAGGTAGCTTCAAACTTAAGAACCAAATAAGCCCCTCTAGACCTTTGTAATCGATCTATATGAACTTGTTCAGACCAATTGCTATATCAAGCCTGGGAGGTGGCAAATATGCATTTGTCATCATGGATGATTATAGTAGATACGCATGGACTTATTTTTTGGCACACAAAAGTGAATGTTTTAGGTATTTCTCTAAGTTTTGTAAACTTGTTCAAAATGAAAAGGGTTTTATGATTTCATCAATTCAAAGTGATCATGGTAGTGAATTTCAAAACCATGATTTCCAAGAATTTTGTGTATCTAATGGATATAACCACAACTTCTCTACTCTAAGAAATCCTCAACAAAATGAAGTAGTAGAAAGAAAGAATAGAAACTTATAAAAAATAGCAGGAACCATATTAAACGAACATAGCCTACCCAAATAATTTTGGGCCGAAGCCATGAAAATGGTATGCTATCTTATGAATAGGGTTCTAGTAAGACCACTACTTTCCAAAACTCCTTATGAGTTGTGGAACAACAAAAAACCCAATGTTTCATACTTTAAAGTTTTCAGATGTAAATGTTTTATTTTGAATGAAAAAGATGCCTTAGGTAAATTTGATGCAAAATCCATTAAAGGAATTTTTCTTGGCTATTCTTTTATTTCTAAAATATTTCGTATCTTTAACAAAAGAAATTTGATTATAGAAGAATCTATTCATGTTGTTTTTAATAAAGTTTTTGAAGTTAAGAAAAATGATTTTGATGATGATATCAATTTTGATGCTTTGAATTTAAATGAAACACTTTCTCCATCTAGCAACTTGGATGTATCTACTTCTGAAACATCCTTACCCAAGGATTGGAAGTATGTAGATGCTCATCCTAAGGAGCTAATCATATGAGACACATCTAAAGGGGTCCAAACTCGTTCCTCAAGAATTTTTGTGCAAACGCCACTTTTCTCTCCCAAATTGAACCTAAATACATTGATGATGCCTTGAAAGATGATTCATGAGTCATCGCAATGCAAGATGAGTTAAATCAATTTGAGAGAAATGAGTTATGGAAGCTTGTTCCTAGGCCAAATGACCATTTAGTTATTGGTACTAAATGGGTTTTTGGAAACAAGTAAGATGAATTTGGTATCGTGGTTAGAAATAAGGCTAGATTAGTAGCCAAAGGTTTCAACCAAGAAGAAAGGATCGATTATGAAGAGACCTTCACTCCCGTGGCACAATTAGAAGTCATAAGGATGCTCCTTGCCTATACTAGTAGTAATAATCTTAAGTTGTTTCAAATGGATGATAAAAGTGCTTTTCTTAATGGCTTTATTTCCGAAGAAGTTTATATTGAACAACCTCTTAGATTTGAGAATGATAATCTCCCTAATCATGTGTTTAAATTGACTAAAGCTCTCTATGGATTGAAACAAGCCCCAAGGGTTTGGTATGAGAGACTTAGCTCATTTCCTATCGAAAATAAATTTTCTAAAGGCAATGTCGATACTATATTGTTTATCAAAAATTTTAAAATAATTTTTTTATTGTTTAAATTTATGTTGATGATATTATTTTTAGTTCTACGAATGAATCTCTATGTGAGTCATTTGCTAAAAGTATGAGTCTTGAATTTGAAATGAGTTTGATGGGGGAATTAACTTTCTTTTTGGGCTTACAAATCAAACAACTAAGTAATGGTATATTTCTTAATCCAATAAAATATGATTTAAATTTGCTAAAAAGGTTTAATATGGATAGCCCAAAGGTTATCAATACTCCCATGGGCACCTCTACTAAGTTAGACATTGATAAAAGTGGAGAAACTTTGTTCAAAAAGCTTATAGGGGTTTGATAGGAAGTTTATTTACTATACCTCACTGCAACTAAACCAAATATCATATTTTGTGTAGGACTTTGTGCTAGGTTTCAATCTAATCCTAAGGTATCTCATCTTAAAATAGTTAAGAGAATACTTAGATATCTTAAAGGAACTACAAATCTAGGATTATGATATCCAAAATCCAAGAACTTTGAACTAATTATTTATGTTGATGCGGATTTTGCTGGATGTAGATTATATAGAAAAAACACACCTGGAACATATCAATTTTTAGGACACGCATTTGTTTCTTGGTCTTCTAAGAAACAAAACTCAGTTGCACTATCTAAAACCGAAACTGAGTACATAGTAGCTAGTGCATGTTGTGCACAAGTTATGTGGATGAAAAACACCTTGGAGGATTATAAGATTCATCTTAAAAACATTCTCATAAAATGTGATGACACAAGTATAATATATTTAACAAAAAATCTCATTCAACACTCTAGAACTAAACATATTGATATTAGGCATCACTTTATATGAGATTATGTCAATAATCATGATGTAATCTTAGAGTTTATTAATACAAAATATCAATTAGCTGATATTTTTACAAAGCCTTTAATTGAAGAAAAATTTGATTTTATTAGAAGTGAAATAGGAATGTTAATTTGTTTGAATGCATGAATTTGTTAAATTTCATTTTCGGACTTTCTTGATTTTTTGGATCAATCACTTAAATCTTCTCCTCTTATGATTCTTTGGAAGTAATTGAAAAAAGCATCTCTCACGGATTTCACTCTTATGAATTTTTAATAAGAAATAGATTTGATGTAATGATCTTCTCACTATGAAGTTTTATTCGTGAATTTCTCCTTCATGTGATACTCCTCTCCCATAAATTCTTCTCATGAAAATTGAAGGAATTCTAATGGATATCTTAATCCTTTAAAGATGAATTCTTGTGTGTAATAATGAAAGCATGTGTGTGATAATTTTCATGGAGATTTGATTTCATATGGATATCTTGATCCTTTTCATGAATCCCTTCTCTTTATTAAAATGAAAGAATGTTTTAATGAAAACTTATTATCATTTTTTAACTGGATTCAAATCATTTCACAACTTTAGTTCTTAATGGATTTCCTCCAAACCTTCTTTCCTCCTCTTCATGAAAAATTGTGATGACAAATGGAGAGAAGTTGTTGTAATCTATCGCTTTAATGTTGATAACATTTAATGATGAGAACTTTTGAGTGTGAAACTTGCTTAATTTTTTTTACCACACTTGCATTGTTGAATTGTTCTCCTTTTTATTGATGACAAAGGGGGGGAAATAATACCAAAATATGGTAAATTGATGACAAATGTATGCAATGTATTTCATTATATATACTTGAAATGTTTGCTTAATAAATTTCTTTCGTTATGGTAAGATATCTAGAGCTTAACTTACTATTTTACAATTGATATCTTATCATAGAATGATAAATTGCTACCTTTGTCATCTTTCATATTTGAAATATCATACTTGAAAATGGATGTTGACATCATTTTGAGAAATACTTGGCATCATATTTTGAAAATATTTGATCATGATAGGAATCATGATGTGCATGTTGATAAGTTTAATGAACTTATCATATCAGTTTGTTTCTTGAATTCAAAGACCTTGAATTCAAGAATGTCTTTTATTAAGTATGACATATAGATATGGGGAGTTAAGGTTAAGTCCATCATCAATTGATTGTCATGATAAAAAAGGGGGAGATTATTGAATCTCGAATTTTGATGATGAAGTCAATTGTAATTTATTTGATCTAATCTATGTGTTGAGAAAAGTGTGCAGGATTAACTATGATAGTAGTAAGACATAAAGCAGGTGTTGTGCTAGAGTCAAGATCGAGATCTCATTGGGAGTTCAAGAGTTCTTCGGAAGTCCGGACGTTCGTCGGAAGTTCTGTCGAAACCAATCGAGAAGTCTAGGAGTTTGCCAAAGAAGCTTATCGAAACTCGCCAAGAAGATCATCGTAAAGTCCAGGAGCTTATCAGGAGCCTACCGGAACATTGAAAGAGTTCGTCGGAAGTACGCCGGAAGCTCGTCGGAAGAGCAATTGACACACCGTAAGAAGAGGCATTGTAATTATATCTTAATTATCATAGTTAGAGTATAATTAAGTTAGGATTGGGAGATAATCCCACTAACTTAATTAGGGGCCAACTAGGCCCTTAATAGGGCTGAATTGGGCCAAATTGATCAGCTAATTCAGCCCCTGAATTCTTGGCCGGTGGTGGCACCGCTTGGAAAGCAGTCTCCCCCAAGATATCTAGGTGGTGGTATCGCCCAAACTGCATGGTGGTACTACTGGCAGTGAATGCTGCCAGCAGTGGTACTACCCAATAACGACGGTGGTACCGCCAATACCCCGAATTCCGAGGATGTGACACTTTTTGGCCCCAATTTTAAAGTCATTAGGGTATATAAAAACCCCACCCTTTTATGTATGAAAGGGCATAAAAGCATTGGCTTAATCTTGAATTCTTGAGTCATAAAAGTGTTGTAAAAGTTAGAGTTCTCCTCCTTAATCTCTTAACCTTGTAACCATCCAAGAAAGAGGAGTGAGACTTGTAAGGGTTATCTCCTAAACCCGAAAAAAGGAGAAAGCACTGTAAAGAGGTATTTGGTCTTCACCTATTGAAGGAAAGCCTTTAGTGGACATCGGTGACCTCGTCAGAGGAGGAAAATCCGAAAGTGGATGTAGGTCACATTGACCGAATCACTCTAAATTCTAGTTTGCTTTTTATTTCTACAATTTATATTACTGCAAACCTCCTTAATCTTCTCTTGTACTTTTATGAAAGCTTTCAAGTTCAACTTCTCTTCGAAATAGATTGAATCGAAACCATTTTCATCAGAATCGGTTTTAATCGAAACAAACATTTTTCTGAAATCGTGAAAGTTTTCCGCTGCACTAATTCACACCCCCTCTTCTCTTGATCCTAACAAATACTGGGTTGTACCATCGCCCAGTCTGATAGTACCATCATCTGACACAGTCTTAAAGACTATGCCTGGGCAATACCACTGCTTAGTTTGGGTGGTACCACTACTAGTCCTTGCTACAAGACACTGACTACCAAATAGGAGGCCGAATTCAGCCCTGATTCAGGCTCAATTGGCCCCTAATTGAGTTGATATTGTTTCACTCCAATACTGACTCAATTATACCTAAACTAACTCGATATAGATAAATTATTATAAAACATAAATTATATGTTGTCCGGCATGTCATTAGTTCTTCCAGCGCTTTGTTCGATCCTTCGGCACATCGTCCTCTCCTTTGGCGTATTACCCAATCGGCATGTTGAGTCCTGTAATTTCTGATCTCCTTGATATAATGTCCAATCCTTTGGCTTGATACCCAAACTCACAACACCAAGTCCTTCTACCGGCACGTCGACCGATCCTTCGGCCTGACATCCAATCTCCTGACATGTTCAACTCTGGTCCAACATCTGATTCCTCCTACTTCAATCAATTTGCCTCTCCTTGATCAAGCTAGTCTTGCTCACTCAAAATACAGATTAGATCATAAACTCATTAATTGATTTTATCATCAAAATCTAAGATTCAATAGGGGTATAACCCATGAACTTGCATTACTCCGTCCTCGATTCCAATATATTGGGGTTATGTCTTTTAACGTAGGTAGGGCAGCCGCAAATCTTAACAATCTTAAGATCAGGTTTCTTCCCTTTCCATATCTCATATAGTGTAGATACTACCGACTTAGTTAGAACTATATTCAGAAGTTAAGCTGCAATCTTTAGGGCGTATCGTTAGAATGAGATGGGTAGGTCAGCGAAGCTCATCATGAACCACACCATGTCTAACAGTGTATGATTCCTCCTTTTATATACACCATTAAGCTCAGATATATATGGAGATGTCCATTTGGATAGAATCATATGGTTCTTGAGGAACTAGGTAAATTATGTACTAAAGTACTCACCTCCTCGATTTAATCGAAGAGCCTTGATGTTCTTTCTAGTCTAGTTCTTCATTGCATTCATTCATATACTCTCTGAATTTCTCAAAGGCCTCAGACTTATACTTCATTAAGTACACATGTCTATACCTTAAGAAATCATTAGTAAAAGTAATAAAGTAGGAGTATCCGCCTATGACATGAGTTGACATGGGTCTACATATATCATATGTATGAGTTTCTACAGCCCAGTGGCTCTCTCTCCAATTCCACTAAAAGAAGAGTTGGTTAGTTTTCCATGAAGGCAAGGCTCACAAGTTGCATATGACTCATTATTGAATGGATCTAGATATTCATCATTTAGCAACTTTTGAATCATTCTCTTATGGATGTGACCTAACCTACAATGCCACAGTATGCATTGTTCACCTCATCTCATTTTCTTTTGGACACACTTACATTCATGATATGTGGAGCAATGTCTAGCATAAACAAACCATTATGCAATGTTTCTCTCGTGATGATCTTATCATCTAATAATATTGAAGAATCATTGTTCTCATCAACTAATTTATATCCACTAATTGTCAAACATGAAATAGAAATAATATTTTTGATAATAGAAGGAACAAAATAGCATGTATCTAATGTAATAATAGCTCCACCATGTAGATGTAGGGTGACCTCACCAATAGCCACTATAAGAACTTTTGCCTCATTGCCCATCTTGAGGTCTATCTCGCCTATCACCAATCTCCTAGGTCTTGTCAGAACCTACAATGAATTATAAATATGGAAAACACTACTGGTATCCAATATCCATGTATTATCATAAGAGTATAATAAATGGAGACTAATCATGAATGTACCTAAAGCTTCTCCTAGCTTTTGGTTCACCCTCTTTGTAAGGTACTCTTTATAGTTCCTCTTCTAGTGCCTATCGTTGTCGCAGTGGAAGCACCGGCCTTTGTTCTTTATTAGGTCTTTCTTAGCAATCTTTGCTTTACCCAGTCTACCCTTGCCTTTGTCCTTCTTAAGGAACTTTTCTGTCTTCCTTTTTTTTCTGGTCTCACAAGTATAGAGAACTGACTTCTCTTTCTTGATAGTGCTCTCTACCTACCTCAACATTTTGAGGAGCTCAGGGATGTTCATATTAAAATTTATTATGAACTATTAAAAGAAATCTGGTCGGGACTGAAGCACAAGATTGATACATAGGTTATCCTCTAGGACCATTCCTAGACCTATGAGTTTCTTTATCCACTCAATCATCTTTAGGACATGGTTCTCAATAGGTGTTCCCTCAGTCATCCTAGTGCGGAAGAGGCGCTTGGATACCTCATATCACTGAGTCCTTCCTTATTCCTCAAACAATTTGTGGACATATAGGAGAATAGATCTGACATCTATCTTTTTATGTTGTCTTTGTAACTTAGGAGTCATGGAGCTCAACATATAACATTGAGCAAGAGTGGAGTCATCTATATACTTCACGCAGCGAGTGATCTCATCCTCGATAATATTATAATTTGACAATAATCCAAGATCCAAACACACATTTGAGGCCACTAAGAAAACATTCAAGTTAAAATTCACCTCTATAATCCATAATTCATAAAACCTGTATAGTTTATAATCATTCATCACATTAGTTAATAATTTATAAAATCCAAAGCGAACTCAACTAAATTATAACCACATCATAATGTAGAAAAATCTAGGGGTAACATCACATATGTAATGGAAGAACAAAAAATAAAAACCCCAAATTTGCCAAAAAGATATTCGTCGCCGTGCGAAGATTGGTGTGCAAAAACTAATGAAACTTAAATTCATGTGCAAGATAGTTGAGTTACCTAGGGAGATCATGTATCCATGAATCTCTACAGATCTGTAGGAGAGGATGAAGGAGGTCAAGCGTCCTCCTCTCTAGTGGTGATCCACACAATAGGGCTGTAACAATGCTCCTCAAATCGCTGCCTAAATCTCCACACCGGTTATCTAAGAAGGAGAATAGGAGGGGAGTGGAGAATAGGAGATGGCAATCAAAAACCTCTGGCCCCTGTCAACTTTATTGAATCTCAGATTTTAATGATGAAATCAATTGATAAGTTAGTGATCTAATATGCATTTTGAGTAAGACAGGACTAGCTTCGATCATGGAGAGACAATTTAATTAAAGTAGGAAGAATGCGTAGCGGAAGAAAGGAAAATAAAAATCTTTAAATTTTCTATAAATTATATTCGTCATCGTGTGAAGATTGGTGCATAACATCCGCAAAACTAAAAACTATATATATGAAAGATTATATTATCTAGGGAGATCGTATATCCCTGAATCCCTATAGATCTATAGGAGAGGGTGAAGGAGGTCAAGCGTCCTCCTCTATAGTGGTGATCTACATAGTATGGCTCTAACGACACTCCTCAAATCTCTAAGCCTATTATCTGAAGAGGATAAGGGGAGAGGAGAATAGGAGGTGGCAATCAAGAGGCTCTAGCCTATGAACCTTTGGTTCCCTCCTATTTATAGAGGCCCCCTATCAACTTAACCCTAATAGATCATACTCTATTGGGTTTTGGATCTCCATCCAACTACCCAAGCCTCTTAGATTAGTAGATCACTATCTAACAATCTCTTATTGACTCTTATCAGATCTCATCCATATGATCCAATTATTAAAGGGCTTATTGGATATCTAATAAGATAGGTGCTCTGACGGATATCTTATATCCGAATCTCTACTCGTCGCAATGTCTACCATATGTGTGTAACCCTCTAGGCCCAATATTGAGTTGGCCATGAGTCATATCTATCGGAATTCCTTCTAGCTTAGTGAATTATTATCTCTATAATAATTCACTCGACTCATCGGCTATGGACGTACTATACCACTACGCAGTAGTCCCCAAATGATACATGAGAATCTAATCCATTGGACATGTCTTTCCTCAATTACCATGTACCTATAGTCCCTCATCCATTTAATATCTCAGAGATCATATACCGAGCATGGTGTTGTCAGACCCATACGGTTTCTACATGAGTCTTGCTCTAATCGGAGTCTCCTGGAAAACTCTTTCTCTCTCAATTTGAATGACCCTAGCCAGGGATTTGTTTGAGCAAGAATACATGAGATATTCCTCTCATGACACCGAGAGTGGATAATCCTCTATTGACACTCAAGAGTCCTCGTAAGGTTAGCTACTACTCTCGATGACTGGTTGTGCTAGATTTGAAACTTCTAGACCAATAAGTCTAGTATCAAAGAGTGGAGTACTAATATAGGATATCCTTGGTGTCACAACTCTAAGGACCAGATATACCACTAGGACTACGGAATCATTGTCTGACAATAAGGCACCATCAACCATCCAGCATTATGTGAGCGGATCCATTAGTGAACTCATTTTCCAATGAGCACCTGCACTGCATCCCTAGTGTCCCCACACAAACAACTATGATACCAACTGCCTCCATCATATATATGGGTATACATTACACTAGTGTATCCGGTTATCTCGATGTCCCACTCGAGTAACTTATGACCAGGATTATTTAGGGTCTATATTTAAATGTGAATTGGTCTCATTATTGTGATCTCATCACGATCTGATTCTCATTGCACAGATCCATGGACATCACAATATATTCATGCAATAGGCAATATAAAGTGATAAAATACTAATATATAATAAGCAAAAAGAGTGCATATCATGTCACATGTGCCATCACTCAAATGATTGACTTGTAGGGCACCTATTGTTGGAAAATCTTTGGGGGCGACATCACATGCGTAGCGGAAGAACAGAAAACAAAATCCCCTATTCCTAAAGAGATGTTCATCGTCATGAGAAGATTGGAGCGTAAAAATCCACAAAACTTAAAACCACGTATAGAATAGATTATGTTCCCTAGGGAGATCATATATCTCTATTTCCTTGTAGATCTCTAGGAGAGGGTGAAGGAGGTCAAGCGCCCTCCTCTCTAGCAGTAATCCACACAGTAGAGCTGCGACGATGCTCCTCAAAACTCCAGGCTCGCTTTGAGGTGGAGAGGGGGAGGAGAAAAGGAGAGGCAACCAAAGGCTCTAGCCTATGAATCACTGAATCCCTCCTATTTATAGAGGTCCCCTGTCAACTTAACCCTAATGGATCCTCCCCTATTGGGTATTGGATCTTCATTCAACTACCCAAGCCTCTTAAATTAGTGGATCTCTATCCAATGATCTCTCATGAGCTTTTATTGGATCTCGTCTATAGGATCCAAAATAATTCAGGGGCTTATTGGATATCCAATAAGATAGTGGCTCCGACGGATATCTCATATCTGAACCTCTACTCATCGCAATGCCTACCATATGTGTGTGACCCTCTAGGCCCAATATCGAGCTAGTCATGAGTCATACCAATCAGAACTCCTTCTAGCTTAGTGAATTATTATCTCCATAATAATTCACTCGACTTATCGATTGCAGATGTACTAGGCCACTACACCGTAGTCCCCAGCTGATATAGGGGAATCCAATCCATTGGACTTGTCTATCCTCAGTTACTATATACCTGTTAGGAATAGAGTCGGCACTAAGAGGGGGGGGGGTGGTGAATTAGTGCAGTAGTAAAATACGTCGGTTTCGAAAACTTTTTGTACGATAAAAGCCGAACTCGGAAATGCTTAACTTGAAAGCATGTTCATAAATGTATTGAAGGCAATAAGCAAGTAAAATGGTTTGTAGTAATGTAAATTGCTCAAATAGAAATGCAAACCGAGTTTTATAGTAGTTCATTCGTCGTGACCTACATCCACTTTGCCAATTCCTCTTTCGTCGAGGCCACCAACATCCACTATTGATCTTCCTTTAATAAGTGAAGATCAACCTCCTTCTTACACCCCTCTTCTCCTTTTCACAAGTTTAGGAGTCAATCTTTACAAGCACACACTCCTCCTAAATAAAATTCTAAACTTAGACTATAGGAGGGGATTTCTCTAGTGATTGCAATAACATTTTCTCACTTTTAAATACTCTGTACTTGTTTATGTTAACTAGGGATGAGATGGGTATTTATAGGCTTCAAGTTGGAGCCTAAAAATATCTCATCTCGGGTTTCCTAGGTTCGAACGGTACCACCGCCTATGCTGGGCGGTACCACTACGAGTGTCAATCTAACACTAACACTGCACTAGGTAATACCACCGCCCAGTCTGGTAGTACCACCACCTGGCACTGGGCCACTGAGCAGTACCACCGTCGAGACTGGCAGTACCATCGCCTGACATAGTCTCGAAGACTGTGCCACGACGGTGCCACTTCTTGGGTCACACTTTGGGCCTTTCATTGGGCCCAACACGGTCCTTACATGGGCCCAACTGGCCCCTAATTAGGTTGGCCCAAATCTATTCCCAATTACGTGCTAACTACGAAATCTAAGGCAAACTTAAGCTAAACAAGTCCCTAGGTCTTGGTTTCTTTTGGAGAGCTTCCGGTGAACATCCGGCAAACTTCCGACGATCTCCCGACAATGTTCCAACGGACTCCCAGCAAGCTCCTAGACTTCACGATGATCTTTTTGCCAAGTTTTGACGAGCTTCTCTGGCAAGCTCTAGGACTTCTCAGCAGAACTTTCAACGAACGTTCAAACTTCCGACGAACTCTCGAACTCCAAACGAAATCACGTTCTTAATGTTGAATCTCAGATTTTGATGATGACGTTAATTGTCATTTGTTATCTAATCCATATATTAAGATAAGTGTGCAGGATTAACTATGATGAAAGTAAGACATGCAGCAGAAGTTGCGCCGAAGTCAAGACTATAATCACGTTGGGGGTTCGAGAGTTCGACGGAAGTCCGGACGGTCGTCGGAGGTTCTGCGAGAACAAATCCGAGAAGTCCAGGAGCTTGCCAAAGAAGCTCGTTGGAACTCGCCAAGTTGATCGTCGCAAGTCCAGGAGTTTGCCGGAAGTCTGCCGGAGCATCGCCGAAGGTTCATCAGATGTTCGCCGGAAGCTCGCCGAAAGAAGCGATTGATGCACCGGAGCAAGTTGTAGTAAATGCCTTAAGAAATTCATAGTTAGCACGATGATTAAGTTAGAAATGGGAGGTGATCCCATTAACTTAATCTTGGGGCAATTGGGCCCTTGAAAGATCCAAATTAGGCCGAATGGATCAGCCCATTTGGACCCAGATTACTTGGCTAGAGGTGGCACCGCCTGGGTCGGCGGTGGCACCGCCCAGGGCTCAGTCTCCGAGCTATGACTGGGTGGTACAATCGCCTCTGACAAAGGTGCAACCGCCTGAGCTCGGTCTCCGAGCTCTGGCAGGAGGTACAACCGCCCCTGATAGGAGGTGGCACTGCCTAGAGGCTCAGTCTTCGAGCTCTGCTAGGCAGTGCAACCGCCAGACCCCGGAATTTCAGAAATTGACAATTTTGAGCTCGGAATTCAAACTGGGTTTGGGCCTATAAATGACCCACCCTTTCAGCAATGATAGAGTAACCAAAAACCACCGAAATTCTGATGATACTTTGTGTTTTTGAGAGCTCAAAAAGTGTTGTATGAGTTAAAAGTTCTCCTTCCTTTTTTCTTCCAAGTTTTGATAGTCAAGAGAGGAAAGAAAATTCTGTAAGGGTTGTCTCCTAAGCCCATCGCAAGGAGTGAAACTGTAAAAGGGTGGTTGGCCTTCGCCTATTGAAGGAAGGCCTCTAGTGGACGTCGGTGACCTCATCGGTGGAGGAAGCCAGAAGTGGATGTAGGTCAAGATTGACCGAACCACTCTAAATCTCGGTTTGCATTTACTTTGATCATATTATCTTTACTGCAAACCTCCTCAATAGCTTACTGCCTTCTACGCATTTACGATCGTGTTTCAAGTTCAGTATTTTCTGAATCGGCGTTTAGACGTAAATCAGTTTTATCGTACGAACATCATATTTCAGTTTACGCTTACATTCTAATTTCCATAACAACTACAAACTGCTTTCATAAGACTTGCTTTAACTGCATCTTGCTTGATTACAAGTTAAAGTGATTTATGAATCACATTTTCTACCGAAATCGCTCTTATCGTACGAACATGATTTTAGTCGTCGAAAGTTTTCCGCTGCACTAATTCACCCCCCACCCCCCCCCCCCCTAGTGCTCTTGATCCTAACACTTAACTCTAGGACTTCATTTTGCTTTATACCTTGCTATCATAGTTAATCCCACACATGTAAAAACACACTTCGATCTAGACAATTAATACTATGCATGAATCATGTTGTCCAGCATGTCATTGGTCCCTCGACGCTTCATCCGATTCTTCGGCGCATCGTCCTCTCTTGCAACCTATTGCCCAATCAGCCAATTGACTATGCAACTCCGATATCCTTAGCACAATATCCACTCTTCTCGACCTGATGCCCGAATCCATGGCCCGAAGCCTTCTGTCGATACGTCGACCGATCCTCCGGCTCGACGTCCAATCTTCTAACATGTTTTCCTCCGGCTCATCATGATTCTTCCTGCTTTAATTGTCTCATCCTAATTGAAGCATCCTGCATCACTCAAAACATAGATTAAATCATAAACACTTATCAATTGGTTTCATCATCAAAATCTGAGATTCAACAATCTCCCCCTTTTTTATGATGACAACCAATTGATGATGGAGTTAACATTAACTCCTGGATTTTAAACAAACTCTCCCTATCAATATGTCATATTAATAGAACCTTGAATTCAGGCCGAATTCAAGTCATTACAAATTTCATCATGAATATTTGTAACACATCATCATGCCTAACATGATCATACTTCTCCCCCTTTGTCATCAACAAAAAGGAGAAGTGTAACTTTCAAGTGTTTGAGATGTAAGTTCAAATCATTGCATAATAAACATAATCTTCAGTTTTATCATCATACAAGCTAGCAATAATTTTACAACATTTTAAAAATGCAAGCTGGCAATTTGAGATGTTCAAGAAAGCAACCCTTGCTTCTTGAAATATACAAGTTTGTAAATCTTGCTAGATGTGCAAGTTAGCATGTTTTGCTTCTTGAGATAAGCAAGATAGCACTTCTTTCTCCATGCAATTTGCAACATAGCAAATTTTTGCTTCCTTTGCAATGTTTGAGCTAGCAATTTTGCTTCCTTTGCAAAGTGCAAGTTTCTAAATTTTGCAAGATAAGCTAGCAATATTTCTCCCCCTTTGTCAATGTCAAAAAGAATGGAAGAATACAATGTTGTAATTCTTTTTCCCTTTATGTCAATTTCTAAATCATGACAAAGGTAAGTAATCATTCTTATTTCGAAATGCCATAATTGAGATAAACCTTGAATTCAAATCAAACCAATCATGATTCACATCATATGCAATACATCACATTCATCATCATAATTAAAAAACATAAGCATTGTATGCATAATACCAAATCATCATGTATATTTTCAAAATATAAAATCATCATTACATGTATGATTCTAAATCATCATTCATAATTACATCAATATTAGTAACAAATCATAGTATTTCAAATCATGATGGTATTAATTTGTCAAATTGCATCCTACCATACATGATCATAACTTTTTTCTCTTTTATCATTGTAAACAAGAAAGAATAAGGGAAGAACAAAATAGTGTAAAATATTTCAATCATTTCAAGGCATACAAGTCAAAAATACAAAGACATCATGTCATCAAAGATAAGACCTCTTGAATTCCAAATGACATGATTCATTTCATCAAATCTCTTCTTTTTATAAATAGCAAAAAGAAACATAGGAGATCAAATGATATAATATCTTGATTCATACATAAGAAATCTCAAGTTATAAATCTAAAAAAATCAAGATAAGTCTCATTCGAATTTAACTCATCAAAATCATTTTCATGAGTTTCTAAATTACACAAACAACTTTATCAATCTGTTAGTGAAAAATCAATACGATAGAGAAAAAGAAATTTTCAAGAAAAATATTTTTCTCTTTTTAGTTGTTTCAATTCATGTGATTTATTTCATAGAAGCATGCCTTTTTCATTTATACCAAAAAACATGCATCAATGTTTAAAAACCGAAAAAGCCACTTTCATTACCGTAAAAATCGATAATCCATAAATCGCAAGAATCATCATGCATAATTTCTGTTAGGATCAAGAGCACTAAGAGGGGGGGGGGTGAATTAGTACAGCGGAAAACTTTCGACGATTAAAAAGGTGTTCGTACGATAAAAGCGATTTCGGTAGAAAAACCGATTCGTAAATCTCTTTAACTTGTAATCAAGCGAGATGTAGTTAAAGGAAATCTATGAAGGCAGTTTGCAGTTATGATGAAAGTTAAAATGTAAGCGCAAACTGAAATATGATGTTCGTACGATAAAACTGATTTACGTCTAAACGCCGATTCGGAAAATACAGAACTTTAAAACACGATCGTAAATGTGCAGAAGGCAGTAAGCTATTGAGGAGGTTTGCAGTAAGGATAAGATCCTCAAAATAAATGCAAACCGAGATTTAGAGTGGTTCGGTCAATCTTGACCTACATCCACTTTTGGCTTCCTCCACCAATGAGGTCACCGACGTCTACTAGAGGCCTTCCTTCAATAGGCGAAGGCCAACCACTCTTTTACAGTTTCACTCATTTTGACGGGCTTAGGAGACAACCCTTACAGAATTTTCTCTCCTCTCTTTAAAGATCAGAACTTGAAAGAAAAGAGGGAGAAGAACTTTTGGCCTTTACAACAATTTTGAGCTCTAAAAATCACAGAATAAGATCAAGATTTCGGTGTGTTTTTTGTGCTCTTTCAGTGCTGAAAGGGTGGGGTATTTATAGACCCCAACCCAGTTTGAATTTCGAGCTCAAAACTGTCAATTCCCAGAATTCTAGGATCTGGTGGTTGCACCTCCTGACTGAGGCGGTTGCACCGCTTGGCAGAGCTCGAAGACTGAGCCTCTGGGCGGTGCCACCTCCTGTCAAGGGCAGTTGCACCTCCTGCTAGAGCTCGAAGACCGAGCTCAGGCGGTGCCACCGCTTGACTGAGGCGGTTGCACCTCTTGCCAGAGCTCGAAGACCGAGCTCAGGCGGTGCTACCACCTGACTGAGGCGGTTGCACCTCCTGCCAGAGCTCGAAGACCGAGCTCAGGCGGTGCCACCTCCTGGCTGGGGTGGTTCAACCGCTTGGCAGAAATCAGGGTCCGAATGGGTTGATCCATTCGGCCCAATTTGGGTTTTTCAAGGGCCCAATTGCCCCAAGATTAAGTTAATGGGATCACCTCCCATTTCCAACTTAATCATTGTGCTAACTACGATATTTCCTAAGACATTTACTGCAACTTGCTCTAGTGCGTCAATCGCTTCTTCCGGCGAGCTTCCGGCGAACTTCCGTCGATCATCCGATGAACCCTCGGTGATGCTCCTGCGGACTTCCGGCAAACTCCTGGACTTGTGACGATCCACTTGGCGAGTTCTGACGAGCTTCTTTGGCAAGCTCATGGACTTCTCGGATTTGTTCCCGCAGAACCTCCAACGACTATCCGAACTTCCGTCGAACTCTCGAACTCCCAACGTGATCATTGTCTTGATTCCGGTGCAACTCCTACTGCATATCTTACTTTCATCGTAGTTAATCCTGCACACTTATCTCAACTTATAGATTAGATAACAAATGACAATTGACTTCATCATCAAAATTCGAGATTCAACAATCTCCCCCTTTTTGATGATAACAATCAATTGATAATGGAGTTAACCTTAACTCCCCCTGTCTATATGCCATACTTGAGATAAGTCATTCTTGAATTCAAAACCTTTGAATTCAAGAGACATATTGATAAGTTAAAATCATTTAAACTTATCAATACTCCCATCATGATTCCCATCATGATGTTTCTCTCTGAAGATGATGTCAAGGCTTGACATTTATTTTCAAATTTTATATGTAGCGATTCATCATATTGTAAGATGTCAACATGTAAAACTGCGAAGTAAGATTTTGATATCATTACATGATGCACACATTTCAAATGTTTTAGCAATTATTGCATTTCATCACATTACGATGCAAGTTTTTTTTTAATATCTTGACACAATACAAACAAGGCATAGCATAGCATTAATACTCATATATTTCTCCCCCTTTGTCATCAACAAAAAGTGTGGTAATTGTGATACCAAGAGAATAATATAAGCAAATTTTGAGCATAAGTGTGATAATTGTTCATGCCTTTACTAGGTTCATGTTATTTTCCAATAGTGAGTGATAGGAAATCAATTATACAAGCATATAAAGGAAAGCATGATATGTTGATCGCTTTGAGTACTTCTTCCTTTTTATTTGTTATAATCTTTTTGCATGAAGGAGGAAGGCTATTTGTGAGTTTACTTTGAGTGAAGTTAAAATCGATGAGAGATTAAATCATGCTTCATTTTTACAAGGATCAAGATATGTATGTGAAACAAATCTTTGCGAGTAAAAACACTATCATCTATATTTCAAGATGGAATTTATAAGCAGGAATCATTTCATCAAATCCATTTCAGAAAAATATTTTTTATATAATATGTGTATGAGAAAATCCGATTGTTAGGATACCAATTGTTAAGCGAATTCGAAAATGAAATTAACACTTTCATGCAGGCAAACAAGACTATGCTATAAATTTTCAAATACAATCATGAAGACAAAACATGCTTATTGTTATGGAAATTTTTGTATTCAACACATAATTTCCAACATGTTATTTAGGCATGTAATGGCAATCAAGTGATTTGATCACTCAATAAAGTCCGAAAAATAATTTTAACTAGTTTATGTATTCGGACACATCAACATTCCTAATTCTCTTCTTATGAAATCAAATTGTTCTTCACTTAGAGGTTTTGTAAAAATATCAGCTAGTTGATGTTTAATATTATGGTAATATAATAACATGATGCATCAACTACATTGGTTTATCATTTTCTCAAATCATATTTATCATGGAAATCAAGGCACAAGGTTTTCAAGGTGGTTATAAAAATATTTAGTTTCAATGTAAAATCCGATAGTGAGTAACGAGATTAAACAATGAGTGATGTTTGTAACTCTGCTCACAAATAAATACATCAGGTAACCATATCAAAGATCAAGGCACAGGGCATTGTGATCATGGTGAGTAATATAAAGAGTTTACAATACACATATAAGCTCATTCAGGAGATGGAAAATTAAAATGCCTAAATAAAGAGTCAAATTGTCGATGAATTTGCTGCAGCTCAGATAGGATTTGATCTTGTCGATGTTCAAGTCGTTCTTGTTTTTGTTCAAATCGGTCCATCCGAATCCCAATATCTTCGATAGATGATGCAGGAGCTTGCTCAAATGAATGTGTTTCCTCAAAGGGACAGATCGGAGGAGATTGAGTACCCCTAAAGACTGGTGTTTCCAGTTCTGGTTTAGGTTAAGGGGGATCAGTTCTTCTAGGCATTCTAACCCAGTTACCGTTTCTATAAACACATCTCAATCGGTGAAGTAGATTTTTATTTATTATGCTAAACCTATCTACTTTTATTACTTCTTCGTCGGATGGTATTGGAATATCGTAGGCTTTCAGTATTCTAGTAATTATACCACCATATGGAAGAATCATGTCTTTCTTAGATAGTGCTAGTCATAGGTACCCAGCAAGCCAATCACGTGAGTGATGGCACGTGTGACTTGATACAGAATCTTTTTGCTTATTATATTTTGGCGTATATCACTTTATGACTATTGCATATGTGCATATATATATATATTGTGATGTCCTTGGATTTGTGCAATGGGAATCGGATCGTGATGAGATCACGATAATGAGATTGATTCACCTTTAAAAACATATCCCAAATAATCCCGGTCATAGGTTACTCGAGAGGGACATCGTGATAACCGGATAGACTAGTGTGCTGTATACCCGTCCATATGATGGATGCAGCTGGTCTCATAGCTGCTCGTGTAGGGACACTAGGGATACAGTACAGGTGCTCATTGGAGAATGAGTTCATTGATTGATCCGTTTACGATATGCTGGATGGTTGATGATGCCTTATTGTCAGACAGCGATTTCGTGGTCCTAGTGGTGTATCTGGTCCTTAGACTTGAGACACCAAGGATGTCCTGTATGAGTGCTCCACTCTTTGATACCAGACTTATAGGTTTGGCTGTCCCAGATTTAGTACAGCTGGTCATTGAGAGTGGTAGTCGACCTTACGAGGGCTATTGAGTGTCGATAGAGGATCATCCACTCTCGGCATCATGAGAGGAATATCCCATGTGTTCTTGCTCAGACAAATCCCTGGCCAGGGTCATTCAGGTTGAGAGAGAAAGAGTTCTCCGGGAGAATCCGATTAGAGCGAGACTCGAGTAGAAACCGTATGGGTCTGACAACACCATGCTCGATATACGATCTCTGGGATATTAGATGGATGAGGGACTATAGGTACATGGTAACTGAGGACAGACAGGTCCAATGGATTGGATTCCCCTGTATCGTCTGGGGACTACGGCGTAGTGGCCTAGTACGTCCGTAGTCGATGAGTCAAGTGAATTATTACAGAGATAATAATTCACTAAGTTAGAAGGAGTTCTGACGGGTATGACTCATGGCCAGCTCGATATTGGGCCTAGAGGGTCACATACATATGGTAGGCATTGCGATGAGTAGAGGTTCGGATATGAGATATCCGACGGAGCCCTTGTCTTATTGGATGCAGATCCAATACCCACTAGGGGAGGACCCATTAGGGTTTGATAGGGGACCTCTATAAATAGGAGGGATTCAGAGCCTCATAGGCTAGAGTCTTTTGCTTGCCTTTCCTATTCTCCTCTCCCTCTCCACCTCAGAGCAGGCCTGGAGTTTTGAGGAGCATCGTCGCAACCCTGCTGTGTGGATCATCGCTAGAGAGGAGGACGCTTGACCTCCTTCACCCACTCCTAAGGATCTGCAAGGAAACAGGGATATACGATCTCCCTAGGTAACACAATCTACTCTATACGCAGTTTTAAGTTTCGCGCACCAATCTTCGCACGACGACGAACATCTCTTTGGGAATCGGGGATTTTGTTTTCTAGTTCTTCCACTGCGTATGTGATGTCGCCCCATGATTTCCCAACAGTGGTATCAGAGCCAGGTTGTTCGTGCGAATGGTTGGTTTTGAACTGCGTGTGTTGTGTTTAGGAAGAATATTGACGTCAAAATCGTTGACGAAAAAGCGAGAAAGGGCAGCAACAGTTGCTGCCCTCGATCTACGTGCGTGAAGCGCAGCCGAAGGCGGGCAGCATAGGGGCTACGTCTGCAGTAGCCGGCCGGCAGCCTTCTTGCAGCAGGCTTGCTGTCGGCAAGGCTGGCAGCCCACGGGCAGAGGCGCCGCAGGGCAGCGGCGCCTGCCGTCGCAGGGAAGCGGCGCCTGCCGCCGCAGGGCAGCGGCGCCTGCCGCCGCAAGGAAGCGGCGCCTGCCGCCGCAGGGCAGCGGCGCCTAACGCCGCTGCTCCCGCGAGCGAAACCCCCCCCATAGGGGCGGCCGCTCGGCGGGGCAGCACCGCCTGCGGAGGCAGCGGTGCCCGAAGGGGGCACCCACCCGCAGCGGCATCGCCGCCAGCGGTCGTGCCGCCTGCAGGCGAGGGCAGTGCCCTCGCCTCGCCGCACAGGCCGCCGACGGCTGGGTGGCGGCGGCGACAGCAGCGAAAGGGGGAAAGGGCATTAGGGTTTTCTGGGCAAAAGATAGTTTTGCCCCTCGGGATTTGAGAAATTCCATTTTCTGTATTTTGTCCAAATTACGAAAATACCCCTATAAATTCAGAAATTCCCTATATGTCTCTGATTTCAGAAAATATTAATTAATTAAAAGTTTTAGTTGATTATTATTTTTATTATTATTTAGTAGTCCTACATGATGATGATTATTTATACATGTGATGTATGATGTGTGGACGGATGATCATGGACCGTGTGATGTGTGTACTTGTGATTATTATTATTGAGGTCTGCGAGCCTCCATTATATTTCTCGTTTATTGTCGGGCCTGCGTGCTTATGATTAAGTTGTAATCACATGAGGAGGCACAACGGGAGCGTGGATGCGATAGCGGGACCCATGAGACGGACGATCGTGATGCATGAAGATGCATCAAGATGTCGACGGAACCGACGAGGACGAGATGGACGATCACAAGGCATGGAGATACACCGTTGCACACATAGATCTTGATGTGAGTGATTAGGCCTATTGGCTCGGGCCTAATCATATTAGGTTGTGGTCCATGATCATCTGGTGTGATTGCTTATACACATACTAGATATGTATATATATTTGCATGCGATGTAGATATATATTAAATATGTATATGTGTGACATGTCATATTAGGAGACCAAATCATAGAAACATCTCTCGATAATATTAAGTCGGTAAACGTGAGGCAATTAGATTGACCCACGTGGCCTTCCATCGTTATAAGTAGGAACCGATTCCCAGTGTAGGTTGAGTTGGTCGAGTCCCTCGAGACTCACCTATATCGCGATTCGCTATCTTGCTTACGACATAGAGATGTCACCGGTGACCTGAGGGCATGGTATGCTTGGTCGAGTCCCTCGAGGGTATATCATCAAATCAGACTCATCTTGTAACGAAGGTGTTAACTTAACCGAGCATCATGGTTGGTCGAGTCCCTCGAGGCCATGGTGATTCGGAGGCCGAACAGGACGGGAATCACAAGGAGTTGTGATCGGTAAGAGTTGCCTACCTTTTAGGCTTAGTGTGATTGGTCGAGTCCCTCAAGGTTACACTAAGACGCTGATTGGATCCTGATCCCCACTAGAAGTCTACCGAAGACTTCCGTTTCACGTGCTGAGGGTGTCGCATGACTCGTTAGTAAAATAGTGGGAGCATATTAAGATAGAAGTCCATATCTTGATAGTTTATTTCTTGTAAAATCTGCATGTTATTCATTTCTACTGCATCTTTATTTTCAAAAAATGTCGCTTTCAAATCCCTTACGTGGCATACTTGATGTCAACCGCCTTACTGGTCCAAATTATACGGATTGGCTCCGTAACTTGAGAATTGTTCTCATAGCAGAGAAAATCGTATACGTCCTTGATATAGTGATGCCTACGCCCAAAGAAGGAGCAAACGAGGATGAGATCGCTCGCTACGTGAAGTACATTGATGACTCCACTCTTGCTTAGTGCTATATGTTGGGCTCTATGACTCTTGAGTTACAGAGACAAAATGAAAAGATGGATGCCAGATCCAATCTCCTACATGTCCGTAAATTGTTTGAGGAATAGGGAAGGACTCAGCGATAAGAGATATCCAAGTGCCTTTTCCGCGCTAGGATGACTAAAGGGGCACCGGTTCAGAACCATGTCCTAAAGATGATTGAGTGGATAGAGAAACTCACAGGTCTAGGAATGGTCCTAGAGGATAACTTGTGTGTGGACATTGTGCTTCAGTCCCTACCAGATTCCTTTTCACAGTTCATACTAAATTTTAATATGAACAAGCTTGAGGTGACTCTCCCAGAGCTCCTCAATATGTTGAGGGAGGCAAAGAGTACTATTAAGAAAGAGAAGCCAGTTCTCTACACTAGTGAGACCAAAAAGAAAAGGAAAGCAGAAAGGTCCCTTAAGAAGGGAAAGGGCAAGGGCAAACCAGGTAAAGTAAAGGTTGCTAAGAAAGACCCAGCAAAGGACAAAGGCCAGTGCTTCCACTGTGGTAAAGATGGGTACTGGAAGAGAAACTGCAAAGAGTACCTTGCAGAAAGGGTGAAATAGAAGCTTGGAGAAGCTTCAGGTACATTCATGATCAATCTCCAATTGGCAGATTTTTGTGATAGTGCATTAGTATTGGATACCAGTATTGCATATTACATCTACAATTTATTGTAAATTCTAGCAAAGCCGAGGGGAGATTGACGAGAGGAATATTACATAAAGGTTTGTTTATGCAAGACACTACTCCACATATCATGAATGTAAGTGTCTAAGAGGAAACGAGAGGAGGTGAATAATGTATACCTATGGCATTGTAGGCTAGGTCATATCTATAAGGGAATGATTCAAAAGTTGCTAAATGATGGATATCTAGATCCATTTGACTATGTATCATATGCAACTTGCGAGCCTTGCCTTCGTGGAAAACGGACCAACTCTCCATTTAGTGGAACTAGAGAGAGAGCCACTCAGTTGTTGGAACTCATACATAGTGATGTATGTGGACCCATGTCAACTCATGACATTAGAGGTTACTCCTACTTCATTACATTTACTGATGATTTCTCAAGGTATGGATATGTGTACTTAATGAAGTACAAGTCCGAGGCTTTTGAGAAATTCAAAGAGTATAAGAATGAGGTGGAGAACCAGACTGGAAAGAGTATCAAAACTCTTCGATCAGATTGAGGAGGTGAGTACTTAAGTACAGAGTTTACTCAGTTCCTCAAGGACCATGGGATATTATCCCAATGGACACCTCCTTATACAACTCAGCTCAATGGTGTCTCTGAAAGGAGAAATCGTACGTTATTAGATATGGTACGGTCCATGATGAGTTTCGCTGACCTACCCATCTTATTCTAGGGATATGCCCTAGAGATCGCAGCTTACCTTCTGAACAGAGTTCCAACTAAGTCGGTAGTGTCTACACCATATGAGATATGGAAAGGGAAGAAGCCTGATCTTAAGGTTGTTAAGATTTGGGGCTGACCTACCCACGTTAAAAGACACAACCCCGATAAGTTAGAATCAAGGACAGAGCGATGCAAATTTGTGGGATATCCCAAGAAAACTTATGGGTATTATTTCTATCATCTCGAGGACCAAAAGGTCTTTGTAGTTAAGAGAGTAGTATTCCTTGAGAAGGAACACATTCTTGGCGGAGATAGTGGGAGAATGATAGAGTTGAGCGAGGTTAGAGAACCAAGCTCAAGCACCACTCTACAGCCCGAGTCTGTTCAGGTACCTAATACACGAGTTTCAACTTTACGCAGGTCTGATAGAGTATCACATCGTCCTGAAGGATATGTGGGACGGACATATTAGAGGAGAGGATGTTGAGGATATTGATCCTCAGACCTATGAGGAGGCTATTATGAGTATAGACTCCGGGAAGTGGCAAGAAGCCATGAATTCTGAGATGGATTCTATGTACTCCAATAAGGTTTAGAACCTAGTTGATGCGCCTGAAGGTATTGTACCCATCGGTTGCAAGTGGATCTTTAAGAAAAAGATCGGAGTAGATGGAAAGGTAGAGACCTATAAAGCAAGGCTAGTGGCTAAGGGGTATCGTCAAAGGCAAGGTGTTGACTACAACGAAACCTTCTCACCCGTAGAAATGCTAAAATCCATCAGAATTCTATTGGCTATTACAACACACTATGATTATGAGATCTGGCAGATGGATGTAAAAACTGTTGAATCTCATATTTTGATGATGAAACTAATTGATTATGTTTAGATGTTTAACTGTATTTTGAGTGATGTAGGTCTACTCGATCAGGTTTAGACAGTTGACGCAGGAGGAATTGACGTTGCGCTGGAAGAGATCACGTTAGGATATTGGATGGCTGAACGCTTCGAACGTCGGGCATCGGGCCAAGGAGAGCGAAACTGTGCCAAGGATATCGGTGTTGCGGAGGTCAACCGCCGATTGGGCAACAAGCTGCAAGAGAGGATGATGCGCCGAAGAATCGGACGAAGCGCCAACCAATGACGTGCCGGGCAACAGAATGTCAATTCGCTTTATAATAATTGTCTAGATCGGAGTAGAGTTTTTGCTTGTGTGTGCAGGATTAACTACGATAACGACGAAGACATAAAGCAAAACAAAGTGTCGGAGTCAAGCACGAAGG
Source organism: Musa acuminata AAA Group (assembly GCF_036884655.1). Lineage (NCBI taxonomy): Eukaryota > Viridiplantae > Streptophyta > Magnoliopsida > Zingiberales > Musaceae > Musa > Musa acuminata. Next base: position 24,162,084 of record NC_088340.1, read on the forward strand.
ATTCATTGCGAGTTCGAGAGTTCGACGGAAGTCCGAAGGTTCGTCGGGAATGCTGCCGAAACTAGCCAAGAATGAGTAGGGAGCTTGCCGAAAGGTTTTTCGGACGCTCGCCGGAAGGTTCGTTGGAAGTTCGCGGAGCTCACCGAGAATGATCGGAGCTTTCCAAAGAAGCTTGTTGGAACTCGCCAAGATCAAATCGTGAAGTCTAGGAGCTTGTCGGGAGTCCGCAGAATGGTTTCCGAGAGTTTATCGGAAGACCGTCGGAAGTTCGCCGAAAGCTCGTCGGAAGAAGTCTTGACTTACGGACTTTGTAATAGCTTATAAAATGTCTTTAAATTCATAGTTATCATGTTAATTAGAGTTAGGATTAGGTGTTAATCCTATAACCCAAGTAGGGGCTAATTGGGCCCGAGTTCGGACTGGTTTGGGCCAAGTTTGGAGCTCAACCAGTGAGCTGATTTGGCCTAGGCGGTGGCACCGCCTAGACTGGCGGTGGCACCGTCCAGCACCCGAGAGCTGGGTGGTGATACCTCCTGGGCTGGGCGGTTGCACCGTCCAACACCCGAGCGCTGGGCGGTGGCACCGCTTGGTTGGGCGGTGGCACCTCCAGCATCGGGAACCCTAAGAGAATTCAAATTTTGGAGCCCAAATTTGAATTCTCTTGAGGCCTATAAATACCCCTCAAATCTCAGCTGAGATTACAACTTTTTGAGCAGCAAGTGTTTGAGAGAAAGACCTTAGAAAAGTGTTAGCTTGTCTGGTTTTCAATTTGCTAGTGTTCACCTCCTTCCTTCTTTCTGAAAATCTGTAAGAGAGTGAACCGCTTGTAAAAGTTGTAAGAGGGGTATTCACCCTTCACTTTCAAGAGATTTGCTAGTGGAAGGTGGGAGCCTCATCGAAGAGGGGCCTCGCAAGTGGATGTAGGTCACTTGACCGAACCACTTTAAAAACGACGTAATCTCTGGTTTGCATTTCTTATTATCATTTACATTACTGCAAACCTTCTTACTTGCTTTGTTTCATCATTATCTTTGCTGCTCAACTTTGCGAATACGCTTTCAAGTTAATCACTTCCGATTCTGATTTTTATCGTACGAAAGATTTGTCGAAATCAACGTTTTAATCCGCTGCACTAATTCACCCCCCCCTCTTAGTGCCGCTCCGATCCTAACAATTGGTATCAGAGCCACGTTTTTCTACCTTGGTTTAACACCCAAATAGAAATGGCTCTTTACGGCTTTCAAGAGGGTCACTCTCTCATTTGTCCTCCCTTTTTCAATGGGACGGACTACACTTATTGGAAAACTCGAATGAGAGTTTTCTTACTTTCTTTGGATTTGAATTTATGGCACATAGTCGAAAATGGATTTGAAATTTCTTCTCTTCCAATGAACCATTGGAATGATTTGGAGAAGAAGATGTTTTCTCTAAATGCAAAGGCTATGAATGCCTTATATTGTGCACTTGACAAAAATGAATTTAATCACATTTCGATGTGTGACTCGGCTTTTGATATTTGGAGAACTCTAGAGGTCACTCATGAAGGCACTAGCCGAGTGAAAGAGTCCAAAATCAATATTCTTATGCATTCTTACGAACTTTTCCGGATGAAACCAAGTGAGTCCATCGGAGACATGTACACCCATTTCATGGATGTCATCAATGGACTCAAAGCTCTTGGTAAAAGTTTTTCTAATTTTGAACTAGTCACTAAAATCTTAAGATCCCTTCCAAAATGTTAGGATCCAAAAGTTACGGCCATTCAAGAGGCCAAGGACCTTAAAATATTCCCGCTCGAAGAACTTATTGGGTCTCTAATGACCTACGAAATGAACAATGTGACAAAAAGGAAACTCGAGAATAACCTTCCAAAGGACAGGAAGGATTTCGGACATAGAACACATGAAGACCACTCGAGCATAAGCTCAAGTGATGATGAACTTAAACTACAAATGAAACAAAAATTAAAAAGAAAAAAGAATGGAACTACTTGCTTTGAACGCAAGAAGAATAAAAATTGGGATGAATTGAGCTCTTCCGAAGACAAGGAGAAAATCAAGAAAGGCGAGGTGGCAAACTACGCCTCAACCACTTTCAAAAATGAGGTAATCGAAATCCCCCTAATTTATTTCGAAATTACATAATACTTTCATGAGTTATTTTTAATTTAGTTTAGGATTAATTTTCTTGAAAATTACATGTGTTATGTTAATGCAATAAAATGTTAGATATAAATCTAATGCTTATACACCTAGTAAGATTAATCTTATGTATGTGCTTGAGAAGCAAGAATGTGTCTTTTGACGATTTCTATATTTATTTTCAATGACGATGCATGACTTTTGAAAGGAAGGCTTGATGATTTTTTTTTTTGAACCTTGTCTTTGGTTTTCAAACATGATGTATGGTTTTGACATATGAACAAAATTTGAGCATGCTAAGATAAAGTTAATCATATAAATTAAAACTAAAGAAGTTTTAGTTATCTATAAGAATCATTCAAAATTATGTTCAATAAAAATGCAAAATGATGGAATGAAAATATTAAATGTTTTAATACCATTTTATGCATAAGATTTTAAAAGTTATACATAATGATCTTGATGGTTGTTATAAAGAAATTTGTTTTTCAATCCTAAATGATTGATAATATATATATATTTTTTGGCACAAAAAGGACAAAGGCATACTTATATGAAACAACTAAATAGATAAAAGTATTTTTCTTGAAAATTCTTGGTTTGATGAATCTATTTTATCATCTTTTTATGAATATCTTGAAAATGATTTTGATTTGATGATTTTAATTTGAATGAGCATTATCTTGATTTTTTGAGATTTATAACTTGAGATTTACTCTATAAAAATCAAGATCTTGTATCCTCAATGTTCCTTTTTAGCATCTATTATCCAAATGAATTATGATTGGTATCATTGCTATATTTCTTCTTATCGTGCACTAAAGAGAAAATTTTTCTAAATGAATCGTGATATTTCGGAACCACAATTCTTTTTATGATTCATAATGAATTGAGAAATTTTATATCCTTGAATTAATATCTTATTCTAAGATTGAATGAATTTTATCTATATCATGATCTCCTAAGATTTTTTCTTGATTATTTAAGAGGAGATTTTTCAAAACAAAATGTGTCTTCTATTATTATCTTTTCATGATATGATTTTCATGCAATTCCTTGTACTCATGAAATATTTATCTCATCACCCAATAACTCTTCTTGATATTCCTTATGTGATGAAACAAAATAATGCATGAAATTCAAATAAGAAGTTAATGATCATGCATGATAGGATGTAATGAATTTTGACATTTAGATACTATCATTTGAATAGCTATGATCATGTTGCCAAAATGATTTATCATGAATGCTTGAATATCATGTATGATATGCCGATATTGATGATTGAGTTATTTGTATCATGCATGAAAAATAAAAGATATAGTTTTGAAATTATGCATGTTCGAATTTGAAAATATGATGATGCATAATGATTAAATTGTGCAATGAAAATATTAAACATTTTGAAACCATGTTTTAGTGTCATGCATAATGATCATGCTTAATAAATTTTAAAATTATGCATGATGAATCTTACGATTTATGGATTATTGATTTTTACTATAATGGAAGTGCCTTATTGATCTTTGTTGTAATAAATCTTACACTTTCGATTTTAAACATGATACATGTTTTTATTTGGCATAAATGAAATAAAATCATATGAATTGAAACAACTAAAAAGAGAAAAATATTTTTTCCTTGAAAATTTAATTTTCTCTATCTTATTGATCTTGATGATTATTATGATAAATCTATGTATACCATTTTGAATCTCTTGAAAGTAATGTTGAGATTTTGATGAATTTGATGATTTGAATTTGAATGAGGTTGTATTTAAATTATGATCTTGATTTCTTGGATTTACTACTTGAGATTCTTTTTTAATCACAATCTCTTCTTTGTACACCTACAATTTTTGTTATTTATAAAAGGAAGAGATTTGATAAAATGAATCATGTCTTTTAGTATTCAAATGGTCTTATCTTTGATGATATGATTTCTTTATATCTATGATATAAATGCCTTGAAATGATTGAAATATTTTACACAAATGTTATGCTCTTCCCTACTTCTTTCTTGTTTTCAATGATAAAACGGGGAGAAGTTTTGATCATGCATGGTAGGATATAATTTGACAAAATTTATACCATCATGAAACATTTATGATTTACAATGATGCATGCAATACTTATGCTTTCTAATTTTGATGTTATGTATTGCATATGATGTATTGCATATGATGTAAATCATGATTTAAAATGCTATGAGTTGTTGCTAAAATGATAAATGTTGATTTAATGTTTTGTATCATGAATGCTCTAAATGATGATTGTTTGGTACCATGATCAAAATATTGATAAATAGTTAAAAATTTTAGTATCATGTATGATATCCTCATAATGTCGATCGATTTATTCAATATCGTGCATGAATGAAATATAAGGTTTTCGAAAATATGCATGTAATACTTCAACTTATGATAATGATGCATGCAATGATAAAATATTCATGATGAAAAATTGTCTTGACATTCATAACTTGATTATTCATCCTTTGTCATGATTTTGAAATCGTTGTAAAAGGAAAAAGAACAACAAAACTGTATTCTTCTTTTCTTTTTGACAATGACAAAGGGGGAGAAATATTGCTCGCTCAAGATGCAAAATTTGAAAACTTACACATTGCAAAAGAAGCAAAACTTGCAACTTGTACATTGCAATAAGAAGCAAGAATCATGAGCTTACACAAGAAAGCTATCTTGTATTTGCTTTCGTAATTTTTTTTGCTAGTTTGTATGTAGTAAAACTTGCATAGTGTAAAAATTGCTATCTTATAGTCTAAAGAGAAGCCAATAGTTGCTATCTCAAAATGCAAAATATGCTAACTTGCTACAGAAGCAAAATTGCTAGCTCAAACATTGCAAAGGAAGCAAAAATTTGCTAGCTTGCAACTTGCATATCGTGAAAACTGCTAGCTAGTAGTCTAAAGAGAAGCAATCAATAGCTATCTCAAGAAGACCAAGCATGTTAAACTTACACATCTTTAATCGTTAGATTGCATGATGATAAAACTTGATATTATGTTTTTCATGTAATAAGTTGAACCCATATAACAAACACTTGATTGTGGTACTTCTCCTTTTTGTTGATGACAAAGGGGGAGAAGTATGTTGATGACATGACATATAATGCATAAGTTTTATGCATATGTTCATGATGATGTGTTGCAAGTATTCATGATGAATATTGCAATGACTTGAATTCTGTTTGAATTCAAGGTTCTATAAATATGGCATATTAATAGGGAGAGTTTTTTTAAACTCCGGGAGTTAAGGTTAACTCCGTTAGTCATCAATTAGTTGTCATCATCAAAAAGGGGAAGATTGTTGAATCTCAGATTTTGATGATGAAACTAATTGATTGTGTTTAGATGTTTAACTATATTTTGAGTGATGCAGGTCTACTCGATCAGGTTTAGACAGTTGACGCAGGAGGAATTGACGTTGCGCTGGAAGAGATCACGTTAGGATATTGGATGGCTGAACGCTTCGAACGTCGGGCATCGGGCCAAGGAGAGCGAAACTGTGCCAAGGATATCGGTGTTGCGGAGGTCAACCGCCGATTGGGCAACAAGCCGCAAGAGAGGATGATGCGCCGAAGAATCGGACGAAGCGCCAACCAATGACGTGCCGGGCAACAGAATGTCAATTCGCTTTATAATAATTGTCTAGATCGGAGTAGAGTTTTTGCTTGTGTGTGCAGGATTAACTACGATAACGATGAAGACATAAAGCAAAACAAAGTGTCGGAGTCAAGCACGAAGGATTCATTGCGAGTTCGAGAGTTCGACGGAAGTCCGAAGGTTCGTCGGGAATGCTGCCGAAACTAGCCAAGAATGAGTAGGGAGCTTGCCGAAGGGTTTTTCGGAAGCTCGCCGGAAGGTTCGTTGGAAGTTCGCGGAGCTCACCGAGAATGATCGGAGCTTTCCGAAGAAGCTTGTTGGAACTCGCCAAGGTCAAATCGTGAAGTCTAGGAGCTTGTCGGGAGTCCGTAGAATGGTTTCCGAGAGTTTATCGGAAGACCGTCGGAAGTTCGCCGAAAGCTCGCCGGAAGAAGTCTTGACTTACGAACTTTGTAATAGCTTATAAAATGTCTTTAAATTCGTAGTTATCATGTTAATTAGAGTTAGGATTAGGTGTTAATCCTATAACCCAAGTAGGGGCTAATTGGGCCCGAGTTCGGACTGGTTTGGGCCAAGTTTGGAGCTCAACCAGTGAGCTGATTTGGCCTAGGCGGTGGCACCGCCTAGACTGGCGGTGGCACCGCCCAGCCGAGAGCTGGGCGGTGATACCTCCTAGGCTGGGCGGTTGCACCGTCCAACACCCGAGCGCTGGGCGGTGGCACCGCTTGACTGGGCGGTGGCACCTCCAGCATCGGGAACCCTAAGAGAATTTAAATTTTGGAGCCCAAATTTGAATCCTCTTGAGGCCTATAAATACCCCTCAAATCTCAGCTGAGATTACAACTTTTTGAGCAGCAAGTGTTTGAGAGAAAGACCTTAGAAAAGTGTTAGCTTGTCTTGTTTTCAATTTGCTAGTGTTCACCTCCTTCCTTCTTTCTGAAAATCTGTAAGAGAGTGAACCGCTTGTAAAAGTTGTAAGAGGGGTATTCACCCTTCACTTTCAAGAGATTTGCTAGTGGAAGGTGGGAGCCTCATCGAAGAGGGGCCTCGCAAGTGGATGTAGGTCACTTGACCGAACCACTTTAAAAACGGCGTAATCTCTGGTTTGCATTTCTTATTATCATTTACATTACTGCAAACCTTCTTACTTGCTTTGTTTCATCATTATCTTTGCTGCTCAACTTTGCGAATACGCTTTCAAGTTAATCACTTCCGATTCTGATTTTTATTGTACGAAAGATTTGTCGAAATCAACGTTTTAATCCGCTGCACTAATTCACCCCCTCCTCTTAGTGCTGCTCCGATCCTAACAAAAACTGCATTCCTCAATGGGAACCTTGAGGAGGAGGTGTATATGATGCAACCTGAGGGATTCGTGTCCAAGAACTGCCCAGATAAGGTGTATAGGTTGCTTAGATCCATTTATGGACTAAAGCAAGCTTCCCGAAGTTGGAACATAGTATTTGATGAGGCAATCAGACCTTATGACTTCGTTAAGAACGAAGATGAGCCTTGTGTATACAGAAAGGTAAGTGGGAGCGCTATCACTTTTTTGGTGTTATATGTGGATGACATCCTCATCATTGGGAATGACGTAGGAATGCTATCCACAGTAAAGGCTTGGTTATCTAGACACTTCTCCATGAAGGACTTAGGGGAAGCATCCTATATCTTGGGGATTAGAATCTATAGAGATAGATCCAAGAGGATGCTTGGCTTGTCCGTACATATAAACCATTGTCAAAATGTTTGGCATTGAAAATTCCAAGAAAGGGCAAACATGGATATGATACCTTATGCCTCAGCAATAGGGTCTATCATGGATGCCATGCTATTACTAGGCCTGATATAGCGCATGCTCTAAGTATCACGAGCAGGTATCAGGCGGATCCAAGCTTGGAGCACTGGAAAGCAGTAAAGTGTATCCTTAAGTACTTAAGAAGGACTAAGGATCTTTTACTATGGAGGTAATAGCCTTAAGGTTGAAGGCTACACAGACTCAAGTTTTCAGTCTGATGTCAATGATAGCAAGTCGAATTCAAGGTATGTGTACACCTTGAATGGAGGAGCAGTATGTTGGAAGAGTTCCAAGCAAGATACTACTACTGACTCGACCACAGAGGCGGAGTATATTGCTGCATCAGATGCAACAAAGGAGGGAGTCTGGGTGAAGAAGTTCATCACAGATTTGGGAGTCGTGCCTGGTAGCGAGGAGTCGACTTCCTTATATTGCAACAACTATGGGGCGATTACTCAAATAAGGGAACCCGGGTCTCATCAGAAGTGTTCTGAGGAGGTTCCAACTTATCAGAGAGATTGTAACCCGAGGAGATGTAGTAGTGGAAAGAGTTCCATCCGAAGATAACATTGCAGATCCACTGACAAAGCCGTTGTCTCATTTTGTCATTGAGCGTCATAAGGGTCTGATGGGGATCAGACACATAAGTGATTGGCTTTAGGTCAAGTGGGAGATTACTAGTCATAGGTGCCCAGCAAGCCAATCATGTGAGTGATGGCACGTGTGACTTGATACAGAATCTTTTTGTTTATTATATTTTGGCGTATATCACTTTATAACTATTGCATATGTGCATATATATATTGTGATGTCCTTGGATTTGTGCAATGGGAATCGGATCGTGATGAGATCACGATAATGAGATTGATTCACCTTTAAACACATATCCCAAATAATCCCGATCATAGGTTACTCGAGAGGGACATCGTGATAACTGGATAGACTGGTGTGCTGTATACCCGTCCATATGATGGATGCAGCTGGTCTCATAGCTGCTCGTGTAGGGACACTAGGGATACAGTACAGGTGCTCATTGAAGAATGAGTTCATTGATTAATTCGCTTACGAAATGCTGGATGGTTGATGATGCCTTATTATCAGACAGCGATTCCGTGGTCCTAGTGGTGTATTTGGTCCTTAGACTTGAGACACTAAGGATGTCCTGTATGAGTGCTCCACTCTTTGATACCAGACTTATAGGTTTGGTTGTCCTAGATCTAGTACAACTGGTCATTGGGAGTGGTAGTCGACCTTACGAGGGCTATTGAGTGTCGATAGAGGATCATCCACTCTCGGCATCATGAGAGGAATATCTCATGTGTTCTTGCTCAGACAAATCCCTGGCCAGGGTCATTCAGGTTGAGAGAGAAAGAGTTCTCCAGGAGAATCCGATTAGAGCGAGACTCGAGTAGAAACCGTATGGGTCTGACAGCACCATGCTCGATATACGGTCTTTGGGATATTAGATGGATGAGGGACTATAGGTACACGGTAACTGAGGACAGACAGGTCCAATGGATTGGATTCCCCTGTATCGTCTGGGGACTATGGCATAGTGGCCTAGTACGTCTGTAGTCGATGAGTCAAGTGAATTATTACAGAGATAATAATTCACTAAGTTAGAAGGAGTTCTGACGGGTATAGCTCACGGCCAGCTCGATATTGGGCCTAGAGGGTCACACACATATGGTAGGCATTGCGATGAGTAGAGTTTCGGATATGAGATATCCGACAGAGCCCTTGTCTTATTGGATGCAGATCCAATACCCACTAGGGGAGGATCCATTAGGGTTTGATAGGGGACCTCTATAAATAGGAGGGATTCAGAGCCTCAAAGGCTAGAGTCTTTGGTTGACTTTCCTATTCTCCTCTCCCTCTCCACCTTAGAGCAGGCCTGGAGTTTTGAGGAGCGTCGTCGCAACCCTACTGTGTGGATCACTGCTAGAGAGGAGGACGCTTGACCTCCTTCACCCTCTCCTAAGGATCTGCAAGGAAACAGGGATATACGATCTCCCTAGGTAACACAATCTACTCTATACGCAGTTTTAAGTTTCGTGCACCAATCTTCGCACGACAATAAACATCTCTTTGGGAATCGGGGATTTTGTTTTCTTGTTCTTCCACTATGCATATGATGTCACCCCCAAGATTTCCCAACAGATAGTTCTAACATGTTTTGTTGGATAAGATAACCAAGACATATGTCATGTCCTTTCATGATCCAATACATAGTTCCTAATTCTATTTGGCTTACTTCATCATGATGGTATTGTTTAGGGAGAATGATGCTAGTTAGGATATGATGAAGTACCTTAGTGTTTAGTGGTAATAGATGTTCACAACTTTTAGGAACAATCGCTAAATTGGGATTGGCAAAAATTGTTCCTAAGGCTTCAACATATGTTGTCTCAACAGTTTCATCATCTCATGATCCTCTAAAGTAAAGTCCTCTATTTTTTATGGGAATGCCTATCATGTCACAAATGAGTTTATCCGTAATGGAGATATGTTGTCCTAAGAGATAGGTAGACATTCTTTCTTCTTCATCTACTTGTATATTGTTGTAAAACAATCTAACAAGTCTTGGATAGATGGGTTCATTAATTTGTAAAATAGGGAGTAGATCTAGGTTTACAAACCATTGGATTGTCTCTAAGTCTCTTAGTTCATCTAAATCTACATGTTTTCCCTTATTGACACTTCTAAATTCGGAAGAGGAAAACTTTTCAGCATGATATTTTGAATCGAAAAGGGTAAGATCAAAGTCTTCCACTAATCTCCTCTTCCCTTTGTCCCTTGATGATCTTCTAGACCTCATAACTACTACTGTTTAGGAGGATAGTAATGAGCAAGAGTAAATGAATCAAAAACAGAATTTAAGGGCTTCTTAGAGAATACCTTAGTGAGATCTTCAAGAGAAGGAGAGATTGTTGATCTTTTGCTTCGAAATGAGGAGTATTTGGGATGCTGTGAGGGGAGAAATGGAGGTGGAGAAGCTTTGGAAGAGTAAAGAGGGGAAGGGAGTGAGTTGGGGTCGGTTCCACCGCCGGCCCTAGCTCAGGTTAAAAGGGGGTAGGATTGTGGGCGGTTGCACCGCTGGCTGGGGCGGTGCAACCGCTTGCAATACGTGATAGCCGGAGGTGCTACCTCCAGCTGGGGCGGTGCAACCGCTGCAGGCATTGAGCATGGTTCTGACTGCTGTGTGGTCTGATTTGAATGTTTTTGACTTTGAGATGAATTTTTATTTGTGGATCAATCAACTTTACTTACGTAATTACGTAAGAATTTTCATTTTAAGATAAGAACTTTTGCACGATCAAGATAGATCTTTTGACGTGCATACTCTCAATGTCGTACACATATTTGTGACAGATTGTTCAAGTTGGTAAGCCTTGCAAGTTCATGACAAACTTAGTCAGTTCATGATATAGTTGGATTCGAAAGTTATGAACGGATGAAATCGATGGGTTCGAAAATCTAGAGGATATGTGAAGGGAGAATCATGGGTTTCTAATTCCGAGGGATCAAATGGGATTGTATCCATATCGCATTTGTAATTTTAATTTTCTAATCCTCTTTTTGTTATTTAGGCTAGAGAGCATCACGTGTTCGTTTTGGATCTCGGGTCACGAATATCGAGAATCCAAAGAGCAGGATATTATTTCTTGCTCCTAGCTTATGATGTTTTACGTCTTTACAAGAAAGGATGATTTTTAGGTACCCATTTGCTTTTGGGTGCCTCAAAAATAGATCTACATTGTTTATCATGTTACATAGACTTTATCGTGGTTCCTTTAGGAACCCAAATTAATTTGTTCGGACTAATTTTCTTGAATGGACAATAATGCGTTTTATGTCCAAGTTTGCAACAAAAGTTGCATGTGCTTTGGTGTCGAACATGTAAGATGGGGCCTTTTATGAAGGTGGTTGGATTTTGGTGAGGACTTCTCACAAATCTGATTCCACTTCTTTTGGGAACGTGACCCTTGTTTGCAAGGATCATGTTCAAAGACTTGCTACCAACCTCGAATTTCTTCAAGGTGTCTTTAGTAGCAAGTTTTCCTTTTGGAGAGTTTCTAGATCATGACATTTTATGCATGAACCTAAACTATCATGATATTCAGTTTTTAACTTATCAAAATTATAAGTAAGACTATCATGCTCCTTTTTTAGCAATTTGTATTTTCTACTAATAATCTTGCATTCATCAAATAAGTCATGGAAGGCATTTAATAATTCATCAAATGATAAATCTGCATCTATTAAATTCATTACCTCCTCCCTGATGGCCATTAAGGCGTAACGAGCAACTTGCTCGGTGTTTGACTCCTCTTCTTCGGACGCGCTCAAGTCATCCCACGTTGCTTTGAGCGCCTTCTTCTTTGATGTTCTATTTTTGACTTGGGGACAATCACTCTTGTAGTGTCCCGGCTTTTTGCACTCATAGCAAATAACTTGGTCCTTCTTAGGTTCAAATTTATTTTTTGTTTCATTCTTAAACTTGTTTCTTTTAATGAATTTTTTAAATTTTCTTGTTATAAGTGCCAAGTCATCGTCACAGTCCTCATCACTTGAGTTTTCTCTCAAGTGGTCTTCTGAAGTTCTAAGTGTCATATCCTTCCTGTTCTTTGGAAGGATGTCTTCTTGCTCTTCATGAGCTTTGCAAGTCATCTCGTAGGTCATTAACGACCCGATTAGTTCTTCAAGAGGGAAGTTGTTTAGATCTTTCGCCTCTTGAATAGTAGTGACTTTAAGATCCCAACTCTTAGGAAGGGATCTTAGAATCTTATTTACGAGCTCAAAATCCGAAAAACTTTTTCCGAGTCCTTTTAGACCGTTGACGATATCCGTGAAACGGGTAAACATGTTGTCAATAGTTGTTAGGATCGGAGCGGCACTAAGAGGGGGGGTGAATTAGTGCAGCGGTAAAGTACGATAAACTTTTGACGATTTAAACACTTTCGGAAACTTCGTACGATAAAAGTAGCGTTTCGTTTGAAACCATTTTGATTGCGTTTTAACTTGAAGGCAGTAAGCTAATGAAGGGGTTCGCAGTAAGGTAATAGCAGGAAGTAAATGCAAACCAGAGAAGACAATAGTTTATAGTGGTTCGGTCAATCGTGACCTACATCCACTCCTCCGATTCCTCTTCCGTCGAGGCCACCGGCATCCACTAATGATCTTCCTTTACTAGGCAAAGATCAACCTCCTTCTTACACCCCTCTTACAACCTCTTACAAGTGGTTCACCCTTTTACAAAGATTTCAATGAATAGAAAGGAGGTGAACACTCAAGCTATTGAAAACAAGACTTTTCCTAAGGCTTTTCTCAACTTCTAGCTTCTCAAAAGGTTGTATTCTCTGCTGAGAAATGAGGGGTATTTATAGGCCTCAAGAGGATTCAAATTTTGGCTCCAAAATTTGAATTCTCTTTGGTTTCTGAGGCCGGCGGTGCCACCGCCTGTTAGTGGCGGTGCCACCGCCTGTCAGTTTCTGACACTGATAGTGGACTGGCGGTGCCACCGCCCAGCCAAGCGATGCCACCGCCTAGGCCAATTCAGCTCACTGGTTGGGCTCCAAACTTGGCCCAAACCAGTCCGAACTCGGGCCCAATTGGCCCCTACTTGGGTTATAGGATTAACACTTAATCCTAACCCTAATTAACATGCTAATTATGAATTTAAAGACATTTTCTAAGCTATTACAAAGTCTGTAAGTCAATACTTCTTCCGGCGAGCTTCCGATAGTCTTCCGATAAACTCTCGGAAACCATTCTGCGGACTCCCGGCAAGCTCCTAGACTTCACGATTTGATCTTGGCGAGTTCCAACGAGCTTCTTCGGCAAGCTCCGATCTTTCTCGGCGAGCTCTGCGAACTTCCAACGAACCTTCTGGCGAGCTTCCGAAAAACCCTTCAGCAAGCTCCCTACTCATTCTCGGCTAGTTCCGACAGCATTCCCGACGAACCTTCGAACTTCCGTCGAACTCTCGAACTCGCAACAAATCCTTCGCGCTTGACTCCGACACTTTGTTTCGCTTTATGTCTTCATCGTTATCATAGTTAATCCTGCACACACAAGCTAAAACTCTACTCCGATCTAGACAATTATTAAAATGCAAATTGACATTCTGTTGCCCGGCACGTCATTGGTTGGCGCTTCGTCCGATTCTTCAGCGCATCGTCCTCTCTTGCGGCTTGTTGCCTAATCGACGGTTGACCTCCGCAACCCCGATATCCTTGGCGCAATTTCGCTCTCCTTGGCCCGATGCCCGACGTCCGAAGCGTTCAACCATCCAATATCCTGACGTGATCTCTTCCGGCGCAACGTCAATTCCTCCTGCGTTAACTGTCTAATCCTGATCGAGTAGACCTGCATCACTCAAAATGCAGTTTAAATTATAAACACATATCAAGTGGTTTCATCATCAAAATATGAGATTCAACAATCTCCCCCTTTTTGATGATGACAACCACTTGATGACGGAGTTAACCTTAACTCCCGGAGTTTGAATAAACTCCCCCTATCAATATGCCATATTGATAGAACCTTGAATTCAAATAGAATTCAAGTCATTGCAATATTCATCATGAATACTTGCAACACATCATCATGCACATATGCATAAACTTATGCATCACATGTTATGTCATCAATATACTTCTCCCCCTTTGTCATCAACAAAAAGGAGAAGTACCACAATCAAGTGTTTGTTATATGGATTCAACCCATTGCACGAAAAACATAATATTTAATTTTTATTATCATGTAATCTAGCAATTTTACAATGTTTTAGAACTTGCAAGCTAGCAATTTAGAGATGTTCAAGAAAGCAACTCTTGCTTCTTGAAATATGCAAGTTTTATAAGCTAGCAAATTCAAATATATGCAAGTTGGCATATTTGCTTTTCTTGAGATAGACATGATAGCACATTTTTGCATTTTCTTGATGTTTCAAGCTAGCAATTCTCGGTGATGTTCAAGATAGCAATTTCTTCTCTTTTGAGAAGTGCAATTTTTGTTTTTTTCTTGAATTATGCTAGCAATCTATCTCCCCCTTTGTCATTGTCAAAAAGAAGGGAAAAACTCTTTACATCAATTTTTAAATCATGACAAAGGTAAGTAATCATTCTTCTTTGTGCATCATTATATTTTCAATGCACAAATTCATTAACATTACATTTCATTTTTTTTTTTTTTATACACGATACCAAATCATCATTATGAGCATATTAAACATGATATTCAAGCATTCATGATATATCATTTTGGCAACATGATCATAGCTATTCAAATGATGGTATCTAAATGTCAAAATTCATTATATCCTATCATGCATGATCATTGACTTCTCATTTGTATTTCATGCATTATTTCATTTCATCTCATAAGGAATATCAAGAAGAGTTATTGGGTGATGAGATAAATATTTTATGAATACATGGAATTGTATAAAAATCATATTATAAGTGTTTCATGTATTCATATTATCACATGAAGCATACAAGACAATAATGCAAAGAAATCATGTCATAAAGGATATCAATGTGAAAATTCAGCAAAGATCACATGATACAATCGCAAAGCAAGATATAATTATGCGATATATCATGAGATGATAATTTATCATATCAATGAAAGATATCAATTGTTAAACATGATATGATAATAGTCTCAAAAATTTTAATTTGTGATACATGTGATACATTGCGATACACTAAAAACTTTAATGCGATGCTTTTAAGGATATCAACCTATTTTTGATACAAAGCATGGCAAGAGCAATTATATTGTAAGTTTTCTAAGTTTTGCATTTTTTGCTTCTTTCGAAATAGCAATTCTTTGCTTCTCTTTATATTGCAAGATTTGTAATTTATTGGTAGTGTTCATGATAGCAAGTTCTTTCAATGAAATGATCGAGCTAGCAAATTTTTCTTCCTTTGAAATATGCAGGCTAGTAAACTAACTCCCCCTTTATCATTATCAAAAAGAAGGGAGAACTCAATGGCTAAAAATTTCAACCATTCAACAAGCCAAATATGCAAAGAATTCATGAAAGATATCAATAAGGATCAATTCGTGAATACCAAAGATATGATTTATGGTTCATTAAAATTCTTCTTAACAAGTTCACGATCAAGACTCATTTGAAAAGATATAGCATAAAGAGCAACTTGAAACATTCTTATCAAGATCACATTTTAAAATATTTCAAGTATCAAGATATCAATATGACACTTCATTGAATTCTGAGAAATCAAAAGACAAGTTACACAAAAAAAATCATAATCAAATTATCATTTTTGAGATTCATAACATGTTATTACTATTTCATCAAAATCAATTTCGAGATTCACACAATATCATAAAATCATTAATCTCAATAAGATGGGAAAATCATTTTCTTTTTAAGTGATTCTTTTAACACATCATAAAAAAAAAACTCATTCATAATTCAAGTGATTTACAAGATATCATAAATGAATTTATCACTTATATTTCATCAAAATCGAGAACTCTAGAGATAGAAAATGATTGAAGCATTTAACATGATTGAAGCATGATTCATATTTAAAATGTATCTTATGTCGTAAATATGAATCAAGCATTTGTCAAATCTAAAATCATCCTCAAAATTACATTCAATAAATTCATATATGACAAGCATAGATTTATTGAAAAATCAATATGATAGAGGATTACATTTCATTTTTATAAATTTCTATTCATGTGATTTGCTTCTTATAAGCATGTCTTTGCTTTTAAAAAAAAATGTCAACATTCAAGATAGAAAGGTAAATTTCGTAAAATAAATTATCAAGCATGATTCCATGATTACATCCTTTTAATATCTTGATATTCATCATCAAGTATGATTTCAAAAAGTATGTTCAAGAGAAATCATTAAGACCAAATGCATGATACACTCATTTATTTTCAAAATATTCATCATGTTTATTTTCATGAGATTCACAAGATTGGTAGACTAAATTCATTAATCTCAATAGGATATAAAATTCATTTCCATTTCATATAATTGATTTCATATGAGGGTGTTCAAGTCTTTTTGTGAAAACATGTATCATCATTTAAAATCAAAACATAAGTTTCGTCATAAAGCCGTCAAGACCAAACACATCAAAAAGAAAACATCATGATATCACATCTATCATCAAAAGACTATCAAGAAATTCATACATATATGTACATGCACTATGTCATCTTAATATGTCATGAGAATGTCATCTTAATTCGTCATAAATATGATTAAACCAAAAACATGTTAATCTAAAATGAGAGTATCAAATCAACATTTACTTCAAAAACTCATGCATGACATAAAATCATCAAAATACACATGCATGGATTAATCCAAAGCATTATCACATATCATATAACTATCATCCATAATGTTGCATACATCATTCAATATTTCAAAAACATAACATGCATGAAACCTTAGCAATATACTTTTCATGATCAAATTTTTTAATTTTTCAAAGATGCTAAAAAGAAAAACATGATATAATTTTTGAAAAACAATTTTTTATTTCCTTTTCTAAATTAAGCACTCATGAAACACTTCAAGTAATTTCAAAATAATTCAAGAGAGTTGAGTTACTTACCTTGTAGTCGAAGCCCATCAAAGCCCAATTTGTTGTTTCACCTTTGGAAGTTTTTGATTCATCTTTGGTTGCCTTCCTCTTCTTTGGCCTCTTCCTCCGTTCAAGTTCATTGTTTATTTTAGATTTTTGTTTAATGAACTTATTAAGAGTTAGTGTTCGAAGTTCAAGTTCATCATTGTCCTCATCACTTGAGTCATCGCTCAAGTGGTATTCATTTGTTTGGAGTTCCAAATCCTTCCTATTCTTTGGAAGGTGGTTCAAGTGTTCATTGTGTTCATCATGTGCATTACACACCATTTCATATGTCATCAATGAGCCGATAAGTTCTTCAAGTGGAAAAATATTTAAATCTTTTGTTTCTTGTATTGCCGTTACTTTTGATTCCTAAGCTTTAGAAAGTGATCGTAAAACTTTACTAACAAGTTCAAAATTCGAGAAACATTTGCCAAGAGCTTGTAAACCAATGATGACATCCGTAAAACGGGTGTACATGTCAACAATGGTTTCGCTCGGCTTCATTCGAAAAAGCTCGAAATCATGCATTAAAATATTGATTTTCAAATCTTTGACTCTAGAAGTGCCTTCGTGTGTGATTTCAAGAGTGTGCCATATGTCGAAAGCCGTTTCGCACAAAGAAACCCGATTGAACTCATTTTTGTCCAAAGCGCAAAATAATGCATTCATAGCCTTTGCGTTTAAAGAAAACATCTTCTTCTCCAAATCATTCCAATGGTTCATTGGAAGAGAAGACATTTCAAATCCATTTTCGACTATGTGCCATAAATTCAAATCCAAAGAAAGTAAGAAAACTCTCATTCGAGTTTTCCAATAAGTGTAGTCCGTCCCATTGAAAAAGGGAGGACAAATGAGAGAGTGACCCTCTTGAAAGCCGTAAAGAGTTATTTCTATTTGGGTGTTAAACCAAGGTAGAAAAACATGGCTCTGATACCAATTGTTAGGATCGGAGCGGCACTAAGAGGGGGGTGAATTAGTGCAGCGGTAAAGTACGATAAACTTTTGACGATTTAAACACTTTCGGAAACTTCGTACGATAAAAGTAGCGTTTTGTTTGAAATCGTTTTGATTGCGTTTTAACTTGAAGGCAGTAAGCTAATGAAGGGGTTTGCAGTAAGGTAATAGCAGGAAGTAAATGCAAACCAGAGAAGACGGTAGTTTATAGTGGTTCGGTTAATCGTGACCTACATCCACTCCTCCGATTCCTCTTCCGTCGAGGCCACCGGCATCCACTAATGATCTTCCTTTACTATGCGAAGATCAACCTCCTTCTTACACCCCTCTTACAACCTTTTACAAGTGGTTCACCCTTTTACAAAGATTTCAATGAATAGAAAGGAGGTGAACACTCAAGCTATTGAAAACAAGACTTTTCCTAAGGCTTTTCTTTAACTTCTAGCTTCTCAAAAGGTTGTATTCTCTGCTGAGAAATGAGGGATATTTATAGGCCTCAAGAGGATTCAAATTTGGGCTCCAAAATTTGAATTCTCTTTGGTTTTCGAGGCCGGCGGTGCCACCGCCTATCAGTTTCTGACACTGACAGTGGACTGGCGGTGCCACCGCCCAGCCAAGCGGTGCCACCGCCTAGGCCAATTCAGCTCACTGGTTGGGCTCCAAACTTGGCCCAAACCAGTCCGAACTCGGGCCCAATTGGCCCCTACTTGGGTTATAGGATTAACACTTAATCCTAACCCTAATTAACATGCTAACTATGAATTTAAAGACATTTTCTAAGCTATTACAAAGTTCGTAAGTCAAGACTTCTTCCGACGAGCTTCCGACGAACTTCCGACGGTCTTCCGATAAACTCTCGGAAACCATTCTGCGAACTCCCGGCAAGCTCCTAGACTTCACGATTTGATCTTGGCGAGTTCCAACGAGCTTCTTCGGCAAGCTCCGATCTTTCTCGGCGAGCTCCGCGAACTTCCAACGAACCTTCTGGCGAGCTTCCGAAAAACCCTTCGGCAAGCTCCCTACTCATTCTCGGCTAGTTCCGGCAGCATTCCCGACGAACCTTCGAACTTCCGTCGAACTCTCGAACTCGCAACAAATCCTTCGCGCTTGACTCCGACACTTTGTTTCGCTTTATGTCTTCATCGTTAAGCGTGATAACAAACTTCTTAATATTTTCATTAAGACATCAAGCATGGTTTCAATCAAAATTAGAAATCATCAAGATACACATTATTTCTTCTTGAAAAACATTCATAGGATCATCATTAGATTTAAATCTAACATTTTATTCTATTAACATAAAACATGTAATTTTCATTATCATTTTCAAAATTACTAGCATGATCATAATTTTTATATTTTCATTTTTAAACATCCAATTTTTAAGAAAAATAATTTTTCTAAACTAAATTAAAGATAACTTATGAAAAGCATCATGTAATTTCGAAATAAATTAAAGGAGTTTTGATTACCTTATCGTCAAAAGCCGTTAAGGCATAGTTTGCCACCTTGCCTTTGTTGATTTTCTTCTCTTCTTTGGATTAGCTCGATTCATCTTTTGGCAACTTCTTCTTGCGTTCATAGCAAGTAGTTCCATTCTTTTTGTTCTTTAATTTTTGTTTCATGAACATTTTAAATTTCATAGTGAGGAGTTCAAGTTCACCATCACTTGAGCTTATGCTCTAGTGGTCTTCAATTGTTCTACGTCCAAAATCCTTCCTGTTCTTTGGAAGGTTGTTCTTAAGTTCATTTTGTTCCATGCAATTCATTTCATAGGTCATTAAGACCCTATAAGTTCTTGGAGAGGGAAATAGTTCAAGTTTTTTTTATTCTTGAATAGCCGTTACTTTTGAATCCCAAGTTTTAGAGAGTGAGTGTAAAACATTATTCACAAGTTCAAGATTCGAAAAACTTCTACTAAGAGCTTTTAAACTATTGACGACATCCGTAAAACGAGTGTACATGTCAACAATGGTTTCGCTCAACTTCATTCGAAAAAGTTCAAAATCATGTATTAAAAAGTTGATTTTCGAATCTTTAACTTTGTTAGTACCTTCATGTGTGATTTCGAGAGTGCACCATGTTAGGATCAAGAGCACTAAGAGGGGGAGTGAATTAGTGCAGTGGAAAACTTTCATTGGTTTACAATGACGTTTGTACGATGAAAGCATTTTCAATGAAAACCATTTCGAAAAGTTCTTCAACTTAAGATAAAACAAAAGTATAGTTGAAGTAAAACAACGAAGGCAGTTTGCAGTTAAGATAGAGAGCAGAATGTAAATGCAAACCAAGATTTAGAGTGGTTCGGTCAATCTTGACCTACATCCACTTTTGGCCTCCTCCTCTGATGAGATCACCGACGTCCACTAGAGGCATTCCTTCAATAGGTGAAGGCCAACTACCCTTTTACAGCTTTACTCCTTTTGACGGGCTTAGGAGATAACCCTTATAGATTTTCACTCCTCTCTTGAATGATCAAAACTTAGAAGAAAAGATGGAGAACTTCTAGCCTTTTACAACACTTTTAAGCTCTCAAATTCTCATAATAAATGCAAGTTTCGGTCCCCTTTCATGCAAAAAAGGGTGGGGTTTATATAGACCCCCAACTGATTTGAATTTAGAGCTCAAAAGTGTCATCTCCTGGATTTCCGGGCTCCTGGCGGTACCACCACCAGAACTGGGCGGTACTACTACCACCTGAAACTGCTTAGAGACCGAGCTCAAGCGGTACCACCGCCTGATAGGGGCGATACCACCGCCTGACTTCGCTCGGAGACCGAGCTCAAGCGGTACTACTGCCTAATAGGGGCGGTACCACCACTTGACTTCGCTCGGAGGCGGAGCTTCTGGGTGGTGCCACCGCCGACCAAGAAATCTAGGTCCGAATGGACTGATCCATTCAGCCCAATTTGGGTTTGTCAAGGGCCCAATTGGCCCCAGATTAAATTAATGGGATCAACTCCCATTCCTAACTTAATCTTCATGCTAACTATGACATTTAAGATATTAATACTGCAACTTATGTTCCGGTGCGTCAATCGCTTCTTCCAGTGAACTTTTGGCGAACTTCCGACGAACATTCGACGAACCCTCGGTGATGCTCCGGCGAACTTCCAGCAAACTCCTGGACTTGTGACGATTCTCTTGGTGAGTTCCGACGAGCTTCTTTGGCAAGCTCTTAGACTTCTCGGATTTGTTCCCGTAGAACCTCCGACGACCATCCGATCTTCCGTCGAACTCTCGAACCCCCAACGTGATCTTGGTCTTGACTCCGATGCAACACCTGCCGCATGTCTTACTTCCATTGTAGTTAATCCTGTACACTTATCTCAACATATAAATTTGATAACCAAATGATAATTGACTTCATCATCAAAATCCGAGATTAAACAATCTCCCCCTTTTTGATATTGACAATCAATTGATGACGGAGTTAACATTAACTCCCCCTATCTATATGCCATACTTGAGATAAGTCATTCTTGAATTCAAAGCCTTTGAATTCAAGAGACATATTGATAAGTTAAGTTCATTTAACCTTATCAATACTCCCATCATGATTCCTATCATGATATATCTCTCTGAAAATGATATCAAGGCTTGACATCCATTTTCACGTCTTACATTTCAAATATGAAAGATAACAATCGTAGCAATTCATCATATGGTAAGATATCAACATGTAAAATTGCAATGTAAGCTCTTGATATCTTAACATAATGCAAATATTTCAAGTGTATAGCAATCATAGCATTTCATCACATGGCAAGATATCAACATTGTAAAATTGCGATGTAAGCTCTTGATATCTTAACATAATGCAAACATTTCAAGTGTATAGCAATCATAGCATTTTATCACATGGCAAGATATCAACATTGTAAAATTACAATGTAAGCTCTAGATATCTTTTCATTAATGCAAACATTTCACATGTATAACAATTCTATCATTAATTTACCACATATTTTAAGATATCAATATCGTAAAATTACGATGCAAGCTTTTGATATCTTAACATAATGCAAATATGGCAATTATAGCAATTCTATCATCAATTTATCACATATTTCTCCCCCTTTATCATCAGCAAAAAGGAGAACGATTTAAGCAAATTTTAAGCATAAGTGTGGTAATGATTCATGTTATAAAAAGGTTCATGTCATTTTTCAACAATAAGTGATAGGATACCAATTATATAATTTTTTCAAGCAACCATGACATGGAGATAGCTTTCATTACTTCTTCCCTTTTATTTGTCATTAACGTTTTGCATGAAGGAGGAAAGCCATTGTGAACTTACTTGAATGAAGTTAAAATGATAAGAGATTAAATCATACTTCATTTTAAAAATCTTCCTTCATCAAGAAGGAATTCATAAGAAGGAATCATTTCATTAAATCCATTTCTCAAAAAATATTTTTTCACAAGGTAAACTATGAGAGATGCATTTGTTAATTGATTCCATATGTCAAAAATCAATTATATGAAACAAACTTGATATGACATAGGCTTATGAAAGCTGCATTAAGTCCGGAAGAGAAATACTAAATCATGTATGTTAGGATCAAGAAAGTCTGAAAGTGAAATTTACCACATTCATTCATTCGGACATGAAGGTAAAACATTCTTATCATCATAGAAGTTTTGCATCCAAAACACATAATTTCGAACATGTTATTAAGGCATGTAATCGTCTAAAATTCTCATAATAGCAATTAAGTAATTGATCATTGAATCAATAAAGTCTGAAAAATAAATTTAATAAGTTCATGCATTCAGACACATCAATATTCCTAATTCTCTTCTAATGAAATCAAATTGTTCTTCACTTAAAGGCTTTGTAAAAATATCAGCTAGTTGATGTTTAGTATCAATAAACTCTATAATTACGTCATGATTAGTCACATGATCTCATATAAAGTGATGTCTAAAATCAATATGTTTTGTTCTTGGGTGTTGAATGAGATTCTTTGTTAAACATATTGTACTTGTGTTATCACAGTTAATGAGAATATTTTTAAGATGAACTTTATAATCTTCTAAGGTATTTTTCATCTACACAACTTGTGCACAACATGCACTAGCTGCAATATACTTAGCTTCGGTTGTTGATAGTGTAACCAAGTTTTGTTTCTTAGATGACTAGGAAACAAGGGCATGTCCCAAGAATTGACATGTTCTTAATGTGCTTTTTCTAGCTAGTCTACACCCAGCAAAATCCACATCACCATAAATAATTAACTCAAAATTCTTGATTTTTGGATACCATAATCCTAGATTTGTGGTACCTTTAAGATATCTAAGTATTCTTTTAACTACTTTGAGATGAGATATCTTAGGGTTCGATTGAAACCTAGTACAAAGTCCTACACTGAATATGATATCTGGTCTAGTTGCAGTGAGATAAAGCAAACTTCCTATCATACCCCTATAAGTTTTTTGATCAAAGTTTTCTCCACTTTCATTAATTTCTAACTTAGTAGAGGTGCTCATAGGAGTGTTGATAGTTTTTGAGCTATCCATATTAAATCTTTTTTAGCAAATCTAAAGCATATTTAGTTTGACTAATAAAGATATCATTGCTTAGTTGTTTAATTAGTAAGACTAAAAAAAAGATTAATTCTACTAGCAAACTCATTTCAAATTCAAGGCTCATAGTTTTAACAAAAGATTCACAAAGAGATTCGTTAGTAGAACTAAAAATAATATCATCAACATAAATATGAACAATGAGAAAATTATTTTCAAAATTTTTGATAAACAATGTAGTATCGACCTTGCCTTTTGAGAAATTATTTTTAATAAAAAAAGAACTAAGTTCCTCATACCAAGCCCTTAGGGCTTGAGAGCTTTAGTTAATTTAAATACATGATTAGGGAGGCTATTATTTTTAAATCTAGGAGGTTATTTAATATAAACTTCTTCAGAAATAAAGCCATTAAGAAAAGTGCTTTTAACATCCATTTGAAACAACTTAAAATTATTATTACTAGCATAGGCAAGGAGCATCCTTATGGCTTCTAATCGAGCCACAAGAGCGAAGGTTTCTTTGTAATCAATACTTTCTTCTTGGTTGAAACCTTTGGCCACTAATCTAGCCTTGCTTCTAACCACGATACCATATTCATCTTGCTTGTTTCTAAAGACCTATTTAGTACTAATAACTAAATGGTCACTTGGCCTAGGAACAAGCTTCCACACCTCATTTCTCTCAAATTGATCTAACTCATCTTGCATTGGGATAATCCATGAATCATCTTTCATGGCTTCGTCAATACATTTAGATTCAATTTGGGAGAGAAAAGCAGCGTTGGCATAAAAATTTTTAAGAAAAGAACGTGTTTGAACCCCCTTAGATGTGTCTCCTAAGATTAGCTCCTTAGGATGAGCATCTACATACTTCCAATCCTTGGGTAAGGATGTTTCGGAAGTGAATGCATCCAAGTTGCTAATTGGAGAAGGGATTTCATTTAAATTCAAAGAATCGAAATTAACATCATCATCAAAATCATTTTTCTTGATTTCGAAAATCTTATTGAAAATAACATGAATGGGTTGTTCTATAATTAAAGTTCTTTTATTAAAGATATGAAAAGCTTTAGAAACCGAAGAATAACTAAGAAAAATTCCTTCATCAGATTTAGCATCAAATTTTCCTAAGGCATCTTTTTAATTCAAGATAAAACACTTACACCCAAAAATTTTAAAATATGAAACATTGGGTTTTTTGTTGTTTCATAATTCATAGGGAGTTTTGGTGAGTAAGTGTTTTACTAGAACTCTATTCAAAATATAGCATGTAGTGTTTACGGCTTCGAACCAAAAATATTTGGGTAGGCTATGTTCATTCAACATGGTTCTTGCCATTTCTTATAAATTTCTAATTTTTCTTTCTACTACTCCATTTTGTTGAGGATTTCTTGGAGTAGAGAAGTTGTGATTGTATCTATTAAATTTATAAAATTCTTGGAAATCACGGTTTTGAAATTCACCACCGTGATCACTTCTAATTGATGAAATCATAGAACCCTTTTTATTTTGAACAAGTTTACAAAACTTGGTGAAATATCTAAATCATTCATTTTTGTGTTTCAAGAAATAAGTCAATGTGTATCTACCGTAATCATCTACAATAACAAAGGCGTATTTGCTACCTCCTAGGCTTGATGTAGAATTGGTCCGAATAGGTCCATATGGATGAATTGCAAAGGGTCTAGAGGTGCTTATTTGGTTCTTAGATTTGAAGGTACCCTTAATTTGTTTTCCTAATTTACAAGCATCACACACATTATCTTTGATGAACTTGATATGAGGAATTCCTCTTACAAGTTCTTTGGATTAAATTTGAGTGATTAGTTTCATGCTAGCATGACCTAATCTCCTATGCCAAAAGCCAAGTATCACCATTTAAAACCGAGAAACATATTTTATTATAAAGATCATTGATGTCAATGGTGTATACATTATTTTGTTTTAATGTAATCATAGATATGTTTTTGTGTGGTTTTTCAATGATGCAAGCATTAGATTCGAATTTGACAATATATCCTTTATCACACAATTGACTAATGCTCAAGAAGTTATGTTTTAAACCATTAACTAACAAAAACATCTTCAATAAAGAAGTTGGATTTGTTACTTACGATTCCTTTGCCAATGATTTTACCCTTGTTGTTGTCTCCGAAGGTGACATAGCCTTCGTCTATGTTAGTGAGCTTAGATAATTGAGATGGATCTCCGGTCATATGCCTTAAGCATCCACTATTAAGGTACCATCTCTTGCTCCTAGCTTATGGTAGTATATGTTTCTACAAGAAATGATGATTTTTAGGTACCCATTTAATTTTGGGTGCCTCAAAAATTGATCTAAATTGTTTATCATGTTGCATGGAATTTATCATGGTTTCTTTAGGAACCCAAATCAATTTGTTTGGACTAACTTTCTTGAATGGATAATGATAAGTTCTATGTTCATGTTTGCAACAAAAGTTGCATTTGTTTTGGTACGATACATGCAAGATAGGGCTTTTAATGAAGGTGGTTAGATTTTGGTGAGGACTTCTCAAAAATCTGATTCTACTTCTTTTAGGAACGTGACCTTTATTTGTAAGGATTATATTCAAAGACTTGCTACCAACCTCGAATTTCTTCAAAGTATCCTTAAGTAGCAAGTTCTCCTTTTGGAGAGTTTCTAGATCATGACATTTCATACATGGAGCTAAACTATCATTATGTTTAGTTTTTAATTTATCAAAATTATTAATAAGAATATCATGCTCCTTTTTTAATAATTTATATTTTCTACTAATTGTTTTGCATTCATCAAACAAGTCATAGAAAGCATTTAATAATTCATCAAATGATAAATCTGCATCAATTAAATTCGTTACCTCCTCTCTTATGGCCATTAGGGCGTAATGAGCAACTTGCTCGGTGTTGGACTCCTCTTCTTCAGATGCGCTTGAGTCATCCCATGTTGCTTTGAGCGCCTTCTTCTTTGGTGATCTCTTCTTGGCTTGGGGACAATCACTTTTGTAGTGTCCCGGCTTCTTGCATTCATAGTAAATAACTTGGTCCTTTTTGGGTTCAAGTTTATTTTTAGTATCATTTTTAAATTTATTTCTTTTAATAATTTTTTTTAATTTCCTTGTTAGAAGTGCAAGTCATCGTCAAAGTCTTCATCACTTGAGTTTTCTCTCAAGTGGTCTTCGACAGTTCTAAGTGCCATATTCTTCTGGTTTTTTGGAAGGATGTCTTCTTACTCTTCATGAGCTTTGCAAGTCATTTTGTAGGTCATTAATGGCCCGATTAATTCTTCAAGAGAGAAGTTATTTAAATCTTTAGCCTCTTGAATAGCAGTGACTTTAGGGTCCCAACTCTTTGGAATGGATCTTAGAATTTTATTGACGAGCTCAAAATCCGAAAAACTTTTACTAAGTCCTTTTAGACCATTGATGACATCCGTGAAATGGGTGTACATGTCGCCTATGGTCTTGCTCGGTTTCATTCAAACGAGTTCATAAGAATGTACTAAAAGATTGATTTTTGACTCTTTCACTATACTTGTGCCTTGGTGAGTCACTTCGAGTGTATGCCAAATTCAAATGCAGTTTCACAAATCGAAACACGATTGAACTCGTTTTTATCAAGCGCACAAAATAAGGCATTCATAGCCTTTGCAATAAGAGCGAAAGTCTTCTTCTCCAATTCATTTCAATCAATCATTGGAAGAGAAGACTTTGAAAATCCATTTTCAATAATATTCAGAAGTTCAAAATCCATGGAAATAAGGAAGATCCTCATTCTGGTCTTCCAATAGGTGTAGTCCATCCCGTTAAACATGGGCAGACATGTAATAGAGTGACTCTCTTAGGTTTTAATTTGATTGATAGTGAACCCCGCTCTGATACCAATTGTTAGGATTAAGAGCACTAAGAGGGGGGGGGGGGTGAATTAGTACAGCGGAAAACTTTCATTGGTTTAAAATGACGTTTGTACGATGAAAGCATTTTTGATGAAAACCATTTTGGAAAGTTCTTCAACTTAAGATTAAACAAAAGTATAGTTGAAGTAAATAAACAAAGGCAGTTTGTAGTTAAGTTGGAGAGCAGAATGTAAATGCAAATCGAAATTTAGAGTGGTTCGATCAATCTTGACGGACATCCACTTTTGGCTTCCTCCTCCGATGAGGTTACTGACGTCCATTAGAGGCCTTCCTTCAATAGGTGAAGGCCAACCACCTTTTTACAGCTTTACTCCTTTTGACAGGCTTAGGAGACAACCCTTAAAGACTTCCACTCCTCTCTTGAATGATCAAAACTTAGAAGAAAAGAGGGAGAAGAACTTCTAGCCTTTTACAACACTTTTATGCTCTCAAATTCTCATAATAAATGCAAGCTTTCGATGCCCTTTCATGCAGGAAAGGGTGGGGTTTATATAGGCCCCCAACTGGTTTGAATTTAGAGCTCAAAAGTGTTTTCTCCTAAATTTCCGGGGTCCTAGCGGTACCACCGCCAGAATTGGGCGGTATTACCGCCTGATACTACTCGGAAACCGAGCTTAGGCAGTACCACTGCTTGACAGGGGTGATACCACCGCCTGACTTCACTCAGAGACTGAGCTCAAGCGGTACCATCGCCTGACAAGGGCAGTACCACCGCTTGACTTCACTCAGAGACCGAGCTTCTAAGCGGTGCCACCGTCGGCCAGGAAATCTGGGTCCGAATGAGCTGATACATTCGGCCCAATTTGGGTCTATCAAGGGCCCAATTGGCCCTAGATTAAGTTAATGGGATTACCTCACATTAACTCGTGTTCCGGTGCATCAATCACTTCTTTAGTGAGCTTCCGGCGAACTTCTAGCGAACATATGACGTAATCAATTTTATCTTTAAACATTTGCTATCACAAATTGAAATCCATCCATTAGCGATTTTTACTTCGAATCTATCATAGCCTTTAATGTGGTGGGCCAATCGGTCAACAGTCTCATTCTCCATAAAATTGTTAGTGCTACCAGTACTAATCAAAACTATAACATACTAATGTTCCAGAGTTCCGCCAACTTTCATAGTTTGCAGGTTAGAGTAGCCACTTAATGCATGCATTGTATGTATGGTTGGTCCAACATCTTCATTAGAATCTATACTTTTATGATCAGAGTCCACATTCTTAGCTTCCGATTCCTCTCCAATTGGTTCAATCATTAGTAGTTGCCCTTGTTTACATCGGTGCACCATACTCTACTTTTCATCATAGTACAAACCCTTTGTTGATCATTCCTTGAGTTCTTCTTAGGTAAGTCTTAGGGTGTCAAGGTTTTGGTTGGGAATACATGGGGCGGGTAGCTTGCTGATTATCTAGTTGTTGTCACTTCTATTTTCATGATTTTCCCTACTAATTTTTTTCTCATGTAGATGTGCGAATGAGATTGCAGTTATCATAGTGCGAGGTTGACGAGCCTTAACTTCACACCGGATATCTGGATTAAGCTATTCATTAAATGTTCTCAACAGTTGTCGTTCAGACCAATCTCTGGCTTGATTTGATAATCATTCAAATCTGCTCTGATATTCTAATACTGTAGAAGTCTGACAAATTTTGGCGAGCTGCCCATCATGTTGAAATTTGTTGAGGCTCTCCAATAGGCTCTTTTTGAAATCAATAAGTGGTTCTTGCAGCTGGTTCTCAATTCTGATTTTCAATGCTTCCATTTGTGCTTTTACTGAGTTATCGGTGGCCATTACGCAAGATTACAAATCTGTAATCTCAACTCCTATTTTTGGTATCGGTCAAGGGCATCAGCACTGGCGATACGAAGTTATCAAGGAGGTGGATGCTGAGGGCAGTGCTGTGGTCGCTACGTTGGGGGAAGAGTTGTTGCCCTATTTTTGTTGCTGCGTGGGGTGAGAGCACCGGGGGCTGGAAGGCATCTACGTCGGTGTGGCTGCAATTGTCGCGACCCAAGGAGGCGATCGCTGAGCAGCGGGGTTGAGGCTATAGTGATGGCAACCTATGGTTGCAGTAGAAGATAATAAGCAAGGGGAAGGCGGTGTTGAAGCATCTGGGGTTGAGAAGAGGAATCGATGGTGCGTGCTCTACTAGGGTTGAGGCAGGGCAACGTACTTGTTGCGATTGCTACATGCGCTACTAGAGGGCGGCTACTGTAGAATGAGGGGTTGGTCATTGTTCGAGAGTAGCGGCGGTGGTGGTTGCTGGCCGGGAACTGCGGTGATCGATGGCTGTGGCAGAAAATGCAAAGTAGCTCTGTTTTGGTCGCCGCGAGGAGGGGAGGTCGAGCGATAGTGGTTGCGACCCAAGAGGAGGCAAGCGACGGTAGAGGAGGCAATGAGGGTCATGTTGAATCTCGAATTTTGATGATAAAATCAATTGATCAGTTAATTGATCTAATCCATATTATTGAGTTAAGTGTGCAGGATTAACTACGATAACCAGAAAATACAAAGCAAGAATACCGGAGTCAAGTTCGATGGACGTTTAAGAGACCAAAGAATCGTCGGAGATGCTGCCGGAACCAACCGAGAAGAAATCGGGAACCTGTCGGAATTTTTGGAACTTCGCCGAAGAGATCGTCGGAGGTTCGCGGAGATCACCGAGAAGGCTCGGCTACTCGTTAAAGTCATCACAAGATCGGGAGCTTGATGGGAGTCCGTCGGAAGAAGTTCGTCGGAAAGCTCGTCGGAACAAGACTTGATGTTCGCGGTTGAAAACTTGCTTAGGATGTTTTTAG
Source organism: Musa acuminata AAA Group (assembly GCF_036884655.1). Lineage (NCBI taxonomy): Eukaryota > Viridiplantae > Streptophyta > Magnoliopsida > Zingiberales > Musaceae > Musa > Musa acuminata. The sequence goes on from NC_088340.1 coordinate 24,192,492, forward strand.
TTATGTAGTTCACATATAATTAGAATTAGGATTAAGAGATAATCCTATATCCTGGTTAGGGGCCAACTGGGCCCAAAATTAGACTTGGTTTGAGCTAAATTTAAAGCCCAACCAGTGAACCGAAGGGTCTGGCGGTGGCACCGCTAGACTAGGCGGTGGCACCGCCCAGCACCCAAGAGCCAGGCGGTGGCACCGCTTGGCTGGGCGGTGGCACCGCTAGTCCACTGTCAGTGTCAGACACTGACAGGCGGTGGCACCGCCAGCATCAGGAACCAAAGAGAATTCAAATTTTAGAGCCCAAATTTGAATCCTCTTGAGGGCTATAAATACCCCTCAAATCTCAGCTGAGATTACAAGTTTTTGAGAAGTAATTGATTGAGAGAAAGGTCTTAGAAAAGTCTTAGCAAGTTTTGTTTTCAATTTGCTAGTGTTCACCTCCTTCTTTCTTGCTGAAAATATATAAGAGAGTGAACCGCTTGTAAAAAGTTGTAAGAGGGGTATTTGCCCTTCCCTTTCAAAAGATTTGCTAGTGGAAGGTGGGAGCCTCATCGAAGCGGGCCTCGCAAGTGGATGTAGGTCATTTGACCGAACCATTTTAAAATCGGCATGATCTCTGGTTTGCATTTCATTATTGCTATTTACATTACCACAAACCTTCTTACATGCTTTATTTCCTCATTACCTTTACTGCACAACTTTACGAATACGCAAAGTTAAGCACTTCCGAGTTCGATTTTTATCGTACGAAAGATTTGTCAAAACCGACGTTTTAATCCGCTGCACTAATTCACCCCTCCCCCCCCCTCTTAGTGCCGCTCCGATCCTAACAATTGGTATCAGAGCTAGGCTCACTCTCATATTTGGTTTGATACCCAAGAGAGATGGCTTACTCCGGCATACATAAGGGTCATTCTATCACACGTCCACCCTTGTTTAATTGGTCGGGTTATACTTATCGGAAGACTCGTATGAGGATCTTCCTCATTTCCATGGATTTCGAACTTTGGACTATTGTTCAAAACGGATTTCAAAAATCTTCTCTTCCGATGAGCGAATGGAATGAATCGGAGAAGAAGGTTTTTGCTTTAAACGCAAAGGTTATGAATGCCTTGTTTTGTGCACTAGACAAAAATAAATTTAATCGTGTTTCAATTTGTGATTCGGCTTTTGATATTTGGAGAAATCTTGAGGTCACTCATGAAGGCACTAGCCGAGTGAAAGAGTCCAAAATCAACATCCTGTTGAATCTCGTATTTTGATGATGAAACCACTTGATATGTGTTTATAATTTAAACTGCATTTTGAGTGATGCAGGTCTACTTGATCAGGATTAGACAGTTAATGCAGGAGGAATTGACGTTGCGCCGGAAGAGACGTCAGGATATTGGATGGCTGAACGCTTCGGACGTCGGGCATCGGGCCAGGGAGAGCGAAATTGCGCCAAGGATATCGGGGTTGCGGAGGTCAACCGCCGATTGGGCAACAAGCCGCCAGAGAGGACGATGCACCGAAGAATCGGATGAAGCGCCAACCAATGACGTGCCGGGCAACAGAATGTCAATTCGCGTTGTAATAATTGTCTAGATCGGAGTTGAGTTTCGGTTTGTGTGTGCAGGATTAACTATGATAACGATGAAGACATAAAGCGAAACAAAGTGCCAGAGTCAAGCGCGAAGGATTCGTTGGGAGTTCGAGAGTTCGACGGAAGTCCGAAGGTTCATCGGGAATGCTGCCGGAACTAGCCAAGAAAGAGTAGGGAGCTTGCCGAAGGGTTTTTCGGAAGCTCGCCGGAAGGTTCGTTGGAAGTTCGCGGAGCTCACCGATAAAGATCGGAGCTTGCCGAAGAAGCTCGTTGGAACTCGCCAAGATCAAATCGTGAAGTCTAGGAGCTTGCCGGGAGTCCGCAGAATGGTTTCCGAGAGTTTATCGGAAGACCGTCGGAAGTTCGCCGGAAGCTCGCCGGAAGAAGTCTTGACTTACGGACTTTGTAATAGCTTAGAAAATGTCTTTAAATTCATAGTTAGCATGTTAATTAGGGTTAGGATTAGGTGTTAATCCTATAACCCAAGTAGGGGCCAATTGGGCCCAAGTTCGGACTGGTTTGGGCCAAGTTTGGAGCCCAACTAGTGAGCTGAATTGGCCTAGGCGGTGGCACCGCCTAGACTGGGCGGTGGCATCGCTTGGCTGTGCGGTGGCACCGCCAGTCCACTATTAGTGTCAGACACTGACAGGCGGTGGCACCGCCACTAACAGGCGGTGGCACCACCGGCCTCGGAAACCAAAGAGAATTCAAATTTTGGAGCCCAAATTTGAATCCTCTTGAGGCCTATAAATACCCCTCATTTCTCAGTAGAGAATACAACCTTTTGAGAAGCTAGAAGTTGAGAAAAGCTTTAGGAAAAGTCTTGTTTTCAATAGCTTGAGTGTTCACCTCCTTTCTATTCATTGAAATCTTTGTAAAAGGGTGAACCACTTGTAAGAGGTTGTAAGAGGGGTGTAAGAAGGAGGTTGATCTTCGCCTAGTAAAGGAAGATCATTAGTGGATGCCGGTGGCCTCGACGGAAGAGGAATCGGAGGAGTGGATGTAGGTCACGATTGACCGAACCACTATAAACTACCGTCTTCTCTGGTTTGCATTTTGTTCTTGCTATTTACCTTACTGCAAACCTTCATATGTGCTTTACTTCCTCATTACCTTTGCTGCATACCTTTATGAATACGCTTTCAAGTTAAGCACTTCCGAGTTCGATTTTTATCATACGAAAGATTTTTCAAAACCGACGTTTTAATCCGCTGCACTAATTCACCCCCCCCCCCCCCCCCCCTCTTAGTGCCGCTCCGATCCTAACAATTGGTATCAGAGCCCGTTATTTTTCATTTCGGATTTACACCCAAGAGAAATGGCTCTTCATAGCTTTCAAGATGGCTTATCGGTTTTTCGTCCACCGTTGTTTAATGGATTGGACTACACTTATTGAAAAACTCGAATGAGAGTTTTCTTGATTTCTATGAATTTGGATTTATGGAATATCATTGAAAACGGTTTTCAACTTCCCTCTAAACCGATGAACGAATGGTCGGATTTGGAGAAGAAGTATTTTTCTTTAAACGCAAAGGCTATGAATGCCTTATTTTGCGCTTTGGACAAAAATGAGTTCAATCAGATTTCTACGTGCGAAACGGCTTTTGATATTTGGCGAACACTTGAAATCACGCACGAGGGAACTAGTATAGTCAAAGACTCCAAAGTTAACATTTTAATGCATGATTTCGAGCTTTTTCGAATGAAGCCGAGCGAAACCATTGTTAACATGTACACCCGTTTTACGGATGTCATCAATGGTCTACAAGCTCTTGGCAAATGTTTCTCAAATTTTGAACTTGTTAGTAAAGTTTTACAATCACTTTCTAAAGCTTGGGAATCAAAAGTAACGGCAATAAAAGAAACAAAAGATTTAAATATTTTTCCACTTGAAGAACTTATCGGCTCATTGATGACATATGAAATGGTGCGCAATGCACATGATGAACACAATGAACACTTGAACCACCTTCCAAAGAACAGGAAGGATTTGGAACCCCGGACAAATGAATACCTCTTGAGCGATGACTCAAGTGATGAGGACAATGATGAACTTGAACTACGAACACTAAATCTTAATAAGTTTATTAAACAAAAATCTAAAATAAACAATGAACTTGAACGGAGGAAGAGGCCAAAGAAGAGGAAGGCAACTAAGGATGAATCAAGAACTTCCAAAGGTGAAACGGCGAATTGGGCTTTGACGGGCTTCAACTATAAGGTAAGTAACTCAACTCTCTTGAATTATTTTGAAATTACTTGAAGTTTTTCATGAGTTCTTAATTTAGATAGTAGGAATAGGAAATTAAAAAAAAAAATTCAAAAATTATATCATGTTTTTCTTTTTAGCATCTTTAAAAAAATTAAAAATTTGATCATGAAAAGTATATTGCTATGGTTTCATGCATGTTATGTTTTGAAATGTTGAATGATGTATGCAACATTATGGATGATAGTTATATGATATGTGATAATGCTTAGGATTAATCCATGCATGTGTATTTTGATGATTTTATGTCATGCATGAGTTTTTGAAGTAAATGTTGATTTGATACTCTCATTTTGGATTAACATGTTTTTGGTTTAATCATTTTTATGACGAATTAAGATGGCATTCTCATGACATATTAAGATGACATAGTGCATGTACATCTATGTATGAATTTCTTGATAGTCTTTCGATGATAGATGTGATATCATGATGTTTTATTTTTGATGTGTTTGGTCTTGGCGGCTTTATGACGAAACTTATGTTTTGACTTTAAATGATGATACAATGTTTTCACAAAAAGACTTGAACACCCTCACATGAAATCAATTGTATGAAATGGAAATGAATTTTATATCCTATTGAGATTAATGAATTTATTTTACCAATCTTGTGAATCTCATGAAAATAAACATGATGAATATTTTGAAAATAAAAGAGTGTATCATGCATTTGGTCTTAATGATTTCTCTTGAACATACTTTTTGAAATCATACTTGATAATGAATGTCAAGATATTAAAAGGATGTTATCATGGAATCATGCTTGATAATTTATTTTACAAAATTTACCTTTCTATCTTGAATGTTGACATTTTTTTTTAAAGCAAAGGCATGCTCATAAGAAGCAAATCACATGAATAGAAATTTATAAAAATGAAATATAATCCTCTATCTTATTGATTTTTCAATAAATCTATGCTTGTCATATATGAATTTATTGAATGTAATTTTGAGGATGATTTCAGATTTGACAAATGCTTGATTCGTATTTACGACATAAGATACATTTTAAATGTGAATCATGCTTCAATCATGTTAAATGCTTCAATCATTTTCTATCTCTAGAGTTCTCGATTTTGATGAAATACAAGTGATAAATTCATTTATGATATCTTGTAAATCACTTGAATTATAAATAAGTTTTTTTTTATGATTGTTAAAAGAATCACTTAAAAAGAAAATATTTTTCCCATCTTATCGAGATTAATGATTTCATGATATTGTGTGAATTTCAAAATTGAGTTTGATGAAATAGTAATAACGTTATTCATGTTATGAATCTCAAAAATGATGATTTGATTATAATTTTTTTTTGAATTAACTTGAATGAAATTTTGTTTTAACCGAATCATGAACTTTCCCTTGACTTCTTGACTTAAGAATTTTGAAGAAACATGATGATTACTTGATATTTGATTCTTGAAATTTCTTGTAAAATGTGATCTTGATAAGAATGTTTCAATTTGCTCTTTGTGCTATATCTTTTCAAATGAATCATGAGCCTTGATATCATAATATAGAAATAACAAGATTTCTTTGCCTTGTATGTCTTGTGTGATGATTGTACATCAATTTGCTTTATTATGAATTATATGAATCTTGATCGTGAACTTGTTAAGAAGAATTTTAATGAACCATGAATCATATCTTTGGTATTCACGAATTGATCCTAATTGATATCTTTCATTGATATGATAAATTATCATCTCATGATATATCGTATAATTATATCATGCTATGCGATTGTATCATGTGATCTTTACTGAATTTTCACATTGATATCCTTTATGACATGATTTCTTTGCATTATTGTCTTGTATGCTTTATGTGATAATATGAATACATGAAACACTTATGATATGATTTTTATACAATTCCGAGTATTCATAAAATATTTATCTCATCACCCAATAACTCTTCTTGATATTCCTTATGAGATGAAATGAAATAATGCATGAAATACAAATGAGAAGTCAATGATCATGCATGATAGGATGTAATGAATTTTGACATTTAGATACCATCATTTGAATAGCTATGATCATGTTGCCAAAATGATATATCATGAATGCTTGAATATCATGTTTAATATGCTCATAATGATGATTTGGTATCGTGCATAAAAAAAAAAAAAATGAAATGTAATGTTAATGAATTTGTGCATTGAAACTATAATGATGCACAAAGAAGAATGATTACTTACCTTTGTCATGATTTAAAAATTGATGTAAAGGGTTTTTCCCTTCTTTTTAACAATGACAAAGGGGGAGATAGATTGCTAGCACAATTCAAGAAAAAAACAAAAATTACACTTCTCAAAAGAGAAGAAATTGCTATCTTGAACATCACCGAGAATTGCTAGCTTGAAACATCAAGAAAATGCAAAAATGTGCTATCTTGCCTATCTCAAGAAAAGCAAATATGCCAACTTGCATATATTTGAATTTGCTAGCTTATAAAAATTGCATATTTCAAGAAGCAAGAGTTGCTTTCTTGAACATCTCTAAATTGCTAGCTTGCAAGTTCTAAAACATTGTAAAATTGCTAAATTGCATGATAATAAAATTTTAATATTATGTTTTCATGCAATGAATTGAACCCATATAACAAACACTTGATTGTGGTACTTCTCCTTCTTGTGATGACAAAGGGGGAGAAGTATGTTGATGACATGACATGTGATGCATAAGTTTATGCATATGTTCATGATGATGTGTTACAAGTATTCATGATGAATATTGCAATGACTTGAATTCTGTTTGAATTCAAGGTTCTATCAATATGGCATATTGATAGGGGGAGTTTGTTTAAACTCCGGGAGTTAAGGTTAACTCCGTCATCAAGTGGTTGTCATCATCAAAAAGGGGGAGATTGTTGAATCTCGTATTTTGATGATGAAACCACTTGATATGTGTTTATAATTTAAACTGCATTTTGAGTGATGCAGGTCTACTCGATCAGGATTAGACAGTTAACGCAGGAGGAATTGACGTTGCGCCGGAAGAGATCACGTCAGGATATTGGATGGATGAACGCTTCGGACGTCGGGCATCGGGCCAAGGAGAGCGAAATTGCGCCAAGGATATGGGGGTTGCGGAGGTCAACCGCCGATTGGGCAACAAGCCGCAAGAGAGGACGATGCACCGAAGAATCGGACGAAGCGCCAACCAATGACGTGCCGGGCAACAGAATGTCAATTCGCGTTGTAATAATTGTCTAGATCGGAGTTGAGTTTTGGTTTGTGTGTGCAGGATTAACTATGATAACGATGAAGACATAAAGCGAAACAAAGTGCCGGAGTCAAGCGTGAAGGATTCGTTGGGAGTTCGAGAGTTCGACGGAAGTCCGAAGGTTCGTTGGGAATGTTGCCGGAACTAGCCGAGAATGAGTAGGGAGCTTGCCGAAGGGTTTTTCGGAAGCTCGCCGGAAGGTTCGTTGGAAGTTCGCGGAGCTCATCGAGAAAGATCGGAGCTTGCCGAAGAAGCTCGTTGGAACTCGCCAAGATCAAATCGTGAAGTCTAGGAGCTTGCCGGGAGTCCGCAGAATGGTTTCCGAGAGTTTATCGGAAGACCGTCGGAAGTTCGTTGGAAGCTCGCCGGAAGAAGTCTTGACTTACGGACTTTGTAATAGCTTAGAAAATGTCTTTAAATTTATAGTTAGCATATTAATTAGGGTTAGGATTAGGTGTTAATCCTATAACCCAAGTAGGGGCCAATTGGGCCCGAGTTCGGACTGGTTTGGGCCAAGTTTGGAGCCCAACCAGTGAGCTGAATTGGCCTAGGCGGTGGCACTGCCCAGCACCCAAGAGCTGGGCGGTGGCACCGCTTGGCTGGGTGGTGGCACCGCCAATCCACTGTCAATGTCAGACACTGACAGGCGGTGGCACCGCCGGCCTCGGAAACCAAAGAGAATTCAAATTTTGGAGCCCAAATTTGAATCCTCTTGAGGCCTATAAATACCCCTCATTTCTCAGCAGAGAATACAACCTTTTGAGAAGCTAGAAGTTGAGAAAAGCTTTAGGAAAAGTCTTGTTTTCAATAGCTTGAGTGTTCACCTCCTTTCTTTTCATTGAAATCTTTGTAAAAGGGTGAACCACTTATAAGAGGTTGTAAGAGGGGTGTAAGAAGGAGGTTGATCTTTGCCTAGTAAAGGAAGATCATTAGTGGATGCCAGTGGCCTCGACGGAAGAGGAATCGGAGGAGTGGATGTAGGTCACGATTGACCGAACCACTATAAACTACTGTCTTCTCTGGTTTGCATTTTGTTCTTGCTATTTACCTTACTGCAAACCTTCATACGTGCTTTACTTCCTCATTACCTTTGCTGCACACCTTTACGAATACGCTTTCAAGTTAAGCACTTCCGAGCTCGATTTTTATCATACGAAAGATTTTTCAAAACCGATGTTTTAATCCGCTGCACTAATTCACCCCCCCCCCCTCTTAGTGCCGCTCCGATCCTAACACATCCTTGTGCACTCTTACGAACTTTTCCGAATGAATCCAAGTGAGTCCATCGGAGACATATACACCCGGTTCACGGATGTCATCAATGGACTCAAAGCTCTTGGTAAAGATTTTACTAACTTTGAACTAGTAACTAAAATCTTAAGATCTCTCCCTAAAAGTTAGGATCCAAAAGTTACGGCAATTCAAGAGGCCAAAGACCTTAAAACATTCCCTTTTGAAGAACTTATTGGGTCTCTAATGACCTACGAAATGACATTTCAAGCTCATGACGAGCACGAGAACCCCCTTCCAAAGAACAGGAAGGATATGGCACTCACATCACAAGAAGACCACTTGAAAGGAACATCAAGTGATGAGGACAGTGACAATGACATTGCACTTTTGACTCAAAAATTTAAAAAATATTTAAGAAAGAATAAATTTAAAAATAATACAAAAAATAAATTCGAACATAAGAATGACCAAGTGATTTGCTATGAGTGCAAAAAATCGGGACACTACAAGAATGATTGTCCTCAAGACAAAAGGAGAACATCAAAGAAGAAGGCGCTCAAGACAACATGGGATGATTCAAGCGCGTCCGAAGAAGAGGAGTCCAACACCGAGCAAGTTGCTCATTACGCCCTAATGGCCATCGGAGAAGAGGTAATGGATTTAATTGATGCAGATTTACCTTATCATGAATTATTAAATGCTTTCCATGAGTTATTTGATGAATGTAAGACAATTAGTAGAAAATACAAATTGCTAAAAAAGGAGCATGATAGTCTCACTTGTAATGTCGATAAATTAAAGACTGAATATCATGATAGTTTAGCTCCATGTATAAAATGTCATAATCTAGAAACTCTCCAAAAGGAGAACATGCTACTAAAGGACACCTTGAAGAAATTCGAGGTTGGTAGCAAGTCTTTGAACATTATCCTTACAAATAAGGGTCACGTTCCTAAAAGAAGTGGAATCGGATTTGTGATAAGTCCTCACCAAAATCCAACCACCTTTATTAAATGCCCTATCTTACATGTTCGGCACCAAAGCAATTGCAACTTTTGTTGCAAATATGGACATAAAACTTATAAATGTCCATTCAAGAAAATTAGTCCGAACAAACTAATTTAGGTTCCTAAAGGAACCATGATCAATTCTATGCAATATGATGAACAAGTTTTTAAGGCACCCAAAAGAAAATGGGTACCTAAAAATAATCCCTTCTTGTAGAAACATACACCATCACAAGCTAGGAGCAAGAGATGGTATCTAGATAGTGGATGCTCAAGACATATGACTAGAGATCCATCTCATTTCTCTATGCTCACTAGCAAAGAAGAAGGGTATGTCACCTTCAGAGACAACAACCAAGGCAAAATCATTGGCAAGGGAACCATAGGTAACAAATTAAATTTTTCTATTGATGATGTCTTACTAGTTGATGGATTGAAACATAATCTCTTGAGTGTTAGTCAATTATGCGATAAAGGTTATATCGTTATATTTGAATCAAATGTGTGTATTATTAAAAAACCAAACCATAACATAACTATGATTGCATTAAAACAAAATAATGTCTACACCATCAACCTTGATGAACTGAGTAATGAAATGTGCTTCTCCGCTTTAAATGATGATGCTTGGCTTTGGCATAGGAGACTAGGCCATGCAAGCATGAAACTAATATCTAAGATCTCATCTAGAGAATTAGTGCGAGGAATTCCAAATATAAAGTTTATTAAGGACAAAGTATGTGATGCATGTCAACTAGGTAAACAAATAAAAACTAGTTTCAAACCAAAAACTCAAATTAGCACCACTAGACCATTACAATTGATTCATTTGGACTTATTTGGACCAATTGACACGACAAGTCTAGGAGGAAGCAAATATGCATTTGTAATTGTGGATGACTATACTAGATACACTTGGACCTATTTCTTAGCTTACAAAAGTGATTGTTTCAAGTGTTTCTCTAAATTTTGTAAACTCACTCAAAACGAAAAAGGTTTCATGATTTCATCAATTCGGAGTGATCACGGTGGCGAATTTCAAAACCGTGACTTTCAAAAATTTTGTGAAGTTAATGGATACAATCACAACTTCTCCACTCCGAGGAATCCCCAACAAAATGGAGTAGTTGAAAGAAAAAATAGAAACCTACAAGAAATAGCAAGAACGATGTTAAATGAACATAACCTACCCAAGTATTTTGGGCCGAAGCCGTAAATACGGCTTGCTACATCATGAATAGGGTCCTAATAAGACCATCCCTATCAAAAACTCTCTATGAAATGATCGCATATGAAATGATGCCTAACGTCGATGTGCTTAGTTCTAGAGTGATGAATTGGACTTTTAGTATGACATATGGTACTAGTATTATCACATTTTATGGGAATGTTTTTAAAGTGATTTCATAGTCTTCTAATGTATTTTTCATCCAAACAACTTGTGCACAGCATACACTTGCAGCAATGTATTCGGCTTCCACCGTAGATAGTGCAACTGAATTTTGTTTCTTGGAAGTCCAAGAAACAAGTGCATGTCCTAAAAATTGGCATGTTCTGGATGTACTTTTTCTATCTATCTTGCATCCGCCAAAATCGGCATCTGTATAAGCTATTAAATTGAATTTTTCAGATTTTGGATACCATAATCCTAAATTTGGAGTTCCTTTAAGATACCTAAATATTCTTTTAACACTCTTAAGATGAGATAATTTAGGATTAGATTGAAACCTAGAGTAAAGTCCTACACTAAACATAATATTCGGTCTAGTCGCGGTGAGGTAGAGTAGACTACCTATCATTCCCCTATATGTTTTTTGATCAAAATTTTCACTATTTTCATCCATATCTAACTTAGTCGAAGTACTCATAGGGGTGTTTGTTGCTTTTGAATTATCCATGTTAAATCGTTTTAACAATTCTAATGTATATTTAGATTGGTTAAGAAATATATCATCACTAAGTTGTTTGATTTGTAATCCAAAAAAGAAAGTTAATTCACCCATTAAACTCATTTCAAATTCATGACTCATACATTTGGCAAATGATTCACATAGTGATTCATCCGAAGAGCCAAAAATAATATCGTCAACATAAATTTGCACAATAAGAAAATTATTTTCAAAATATTTGATAAACAATGTAGTATCAACCTTGCCTTTGGTAAAATTATTTAAAATAAGAAAGGAACTAAGCCTTTCATACCAAGCTCTAGAAGGTTGTTTCAAGCCATAGAGAGCCTTAGTCAATTTGAATACATGATTAGGAAGAAGAGAATTTTCAAATTCGGGAGGTTGTTCGACATATACTTCTTCGGAAATAAAACCATTCAAGAAAGCACTTTTGACATCCATTTGAAATAGTATAAAATTATTACTACTAGCATAGGCAAAGAGCATCTTTATGGCTTCTAATCGAGCCACGGGTGCGAAGGTTTCTTCGTAATCGATACATTCTTCTTAGTTGAAACATTTAGCCACTAATCTAGCCTTGTTTCTAACCACGATATCATTTTCGTCTTGCTTGTTTCTAAAGACCCATTTAGTACCAATGACTAAATGGTCACTAGGTCTAGGAACAAGCTTCCATACCTTATTCCTCTCAAATTGATTTAATTCCTCTTGCATTGTAATAACCCAAAATTCATCTTTTATGGCCTCGTCAATGCATTTTGGTTCGATTTGAGAAAGGAAGGCAGCGTTAGCACAAAAATTCTTGAAAGAGGAACGAGTTTGAACCCCTTTTGATGTATCTCCTATAATTAGCTCCTTTGGATGAGCATCTATATACTTCCATTCCTTGGGTAAAGAAATTTCGGAAGAAGGTGCATCCAAGTTGCTATTTTGAGGAGGGGGTTCATTTAAATTCAAATTATCAAAACCAAGATCATCATCAAAATTATTTTTCTTTAAATTAGAAATTTCATTAAAAACTACATGAATAGACTCTTCTATTACTAAGGTTCTTTTGTTAAAAACCCGAAAAACCTTAGAAACGGAAGAGTAACCAAGAAAGATGCCTTCATCGGATTTAGCATCAAATTTTTCTATGGCATCCCTTTCATTCAAAATAAAGCATTTGCAACCGAAAACTTTAAAATAGGAAATATTTGGTTTTTTGTTATTCCATAATTCCATAAGCATTTGCAACCGAAAACTTTAAAGCATTTGCAACCGAAAACTTTTAAATTAGGTATGTTAAATTGTCCCTAAGAATAAACTTGTTTGAATGGATTTTCCGTAAAGTTTTTCATCCTCTCTCCGTTCCTCGGTGAATTTGATCCTTCTCTTTCGATTCTAAATGACACGTTAAATTACCTTATCCTATCTTGAGTCAAACTCCGCTCCCATCTGATCAAGATTAATGATTTTATGATATTTTGTGAATCTCGAAATTGATTTTGATGGCTTGATTATGAGTTTCAAGTTGACAATTTGAATTTGAATGAGTTTGTATTCAAATTATGATCTTGACTTATTGGAGTTACTACTTGAAATTATTTTTTAATCACTATCTCTTCTCTGTACAACTATAATTTTTGTTATTTATAGAAAGAAGAGATTTGATAAAATGGATGAATGCTGAATTTTCCTTTAAGATGAACTCTGCGTAAATATTTTAGCATACTTAATTTTGAATGATGAATTTTTGTATGATCAATGCTGAATTCCTGATGTTATAATCACAAATTATGTGCTTCAAGTCTCATTCCCTTTTTGTTGATGACAAAGGGGGAGAAGTGATGACTAAGTGATGACTTATACCATTTCGATAGCATGACTTAATGAAAATATCTTATGCGTATCGATAACATGACTTATATGAATTACAAGAGCTTGTATAATACAAATATCTCATATGCCTTGCAAAATCTTTGAGAATATCACAAGATTGATTGATCATATTGAAAGCATGCCTTACATCTATATCATGAAATTCATGTTGAAAATCTTTATCTCCTATCGTAGTAAAAATCATCCCTTATCATTTGACTTATGATTTTCATCGAAGTTTCGTATTTACTATTGCTTAATGAGAATAACGATAAGTTCTACGGTTAGAACTTATCGGTTTATGCTTGAATTCAATGGGATGGAATTCAAGTGTTTTTTATCTTCTCATAATATGGCATATAAATAGGGGGAGTTATGTTTAACTCCGTCATCAATTGATTGTCATCATCAAAAAGGGAGAGATTGTTGAATCTCGGATTTTGATGATAAAATCAATTAATGAATTAATTGATCTAATCCATATTATTGAGTTAAGTGTACAGGATTAACTACGATAACCAGAAAACACAAAGCAAGAATACAGGAGCCAAGTTCGATGGACGTTTAAGAGACCGAAGAATCGTCGAAGATGCTGTCGGAACCAACCAAGAAGAAATCGGGAACCTGTCGGAATTTTCGGAAGTTCGCCGAAGAGATCGTCGGAGGTTCGCGGAGATCACCGAGAAGGCTCGGCTACTCGTTAAAGTCATCACAAGATCGGGAGCTTGATGGGAGTCCGTCGGAAGAAGTTCGTCGGAAAGCTCGCCGGAACAAGACTCGACGTTCGCGGTTGAAAACTTGCTTAGGATGTTTTTAGTTATGTAGTTCACATGTAATTAGAATTAGAATTAAGAGATAATCCTATATGCTGGTTAGGGGCCAACTAGGCCCAAAATTAGACTTGGTTTGGGCTAAATTTAAAGCCCAACCAGTGAACCGAAGGGTTTGGCAGTGGCACCGCCCAGCACCCGAGAGCCAGGCGGTGGCACCGCCTGGCTGGGCGGTGGCACCACCAGTCCACTGTTAGTGTCAGACACTGACAGGCGGTGGCACCGCTAGCATCGGGAACCAAAGATAATTCAAATTTTGGAGCCCAAATTTGAATCCTCTTGAGGGCTATAAATACCCCTCAAATCTCAGTTGAGATTACAACTTTTTGAGAAGCAATTGATTGAGAGAAAGGTCTTAGAAAACTCTTAGCAAGTCTTATTTTCAATTTGCTAGTGTTCACCTCCTTCTTTCTTGCTGAAAATCTGTAAGAGAGTGAACCACTTGTAAAAAGTTGTAAGAGGGGTATTTGCCCTTCCCTTTTAAGAGATTTGCTAGTGGAAGGTGGGAGCCTCATCGAAAAGGGCCTCGCAAGTGGATGTAGGTCATTTGATCGAACCACTTTAAAATCGGCGTGATCTCTGGTTTGCATTTCATTATTGCTATTTACATTACTGCAAACCTTCTTATGTGCTTTATTTCCTCATTATCTTTGCTGCACAACTTTACGAATACGCAAAGTTAAGCACTTCCGAGTTCGATTTTTATCGTACGAAAGATTTGTCAAAACCGACGTTTTAATCCGCTGCACTAATTCACCCCCCCCCCTCTTAGTGTCGCTCCGATCCTAACAAGTCATGGCTGGGAGACATTGGCCGGGAGTAGCATGGGGAAGGGCGGTGTTGAAGCATGATCAAGGTTGAGAAGAGGAGTCGGTGCGATCGTCGAACAGCCGGGTTGAGGTTGCGGTGATGGCAACTGGCGGCAACGGCAATGGAGGAAGAGCAAGAGGGACTTGGCGTTGAAGTGGCTGGGGTTGAGGCTGCGGTAGAGAAGAGGGATCGGCGGTGTCATTGTTGGAGACAAGGGCAATCGATGACTTCCCCTATTTCTATCACTACGGATACAGAGCAAGGGGGACCGACAATTGGGTGGCAGCGGTGGTGGCTCGGCTCGGAGGTGATGGTGCGATGAATGCCGGTGGAGAAGGGAAGTGGTGGTGGTGCAGTTGGGAACAATGGCAATCGGTGGGTTGCCCTATTTCGTCGTGAGGAGGGAGGTGACTGGCTAGAGCAGTGTTGCCGACGGTAGAAGTGGTGATGGGGTGGTCTGCTGGCTGGGAAATGGCAGCCGTAGCCTTTTTGGCTCGAGTGAGATGGGGGAACGAGGAGGGAAGGTTGCTAGTCGGGGGGATCGGCCTCCTTAATCTCTTTGAGGGGATCGACCTCCTTGATCTCTTTGAGGGGATCGGCCTCCTAGGGTTTGGTCCACAGATTGGAATAATATTTCATTGATTGATTAATTGATTGCCGAAAAGAAAGGATTACATCACTATTTATAGAGTTCCACCTAGAGTCCACTAGGACTTGGACTCTTAAAAATAAATAAATATTAAATAAACATCTACCTAATCTTACTGAACTAAATAGACTTAATAAACATTATTCAAAAGCTTAGAAAATAAAGGGATCCTAAGGAATCCTAACATAGTGTAAGAAGGGAAAGTGATTGCTTATGCTTCTAAAAAACTAAAGAGTTATAAACTAAATTATCCAACTCATGATTTGGAATTGGCAGCAATTATTTTTGTCTAAAGATTTCGAGGCATTACTTATATAGGCGGACAATTGAAATCTCTACTGATCACAAGAGTTTAAAGTATATTTACTCAAAAAGAGTCAAACATGAGGTAGCAGAGATAGATAGAACTTCATATTATGATCAAGTTAGCACTAAGGGGGGGCAGTGAGTGAATTAGTGCTTTTGATAAAACCGACGTTAATTCAAAGATTCATTCGATAAAAGCTTATATATGAAAAAGCATTTAAACTTGAAAACATTCATAAGTGATTAAGGGCAATGAGCAAGTGAATCAGTAAGTGATGAGAATGAAAAGCATGAAAGAAATGGCACAAAAAAAAAGCACACTGGATTTATAGTGGTTCAGTCATTGTGACTTACATCCACTTCTGATTCCTCCTCTGTTGAGGCCACCGGTGCCTACTAACAATCTTCCTTCAATAGGCGAGAAGACCAACTACCCTCTTACAGCACTTTCTTCTTTTCATGGATTTAGGAGACAACCCTTCTAAGCCTAACACCTCTCTTGAATGACCACAAAACTAAAAAGGGAGGAGAACGACACTTAGCAATTTTACAACCTAAAATCTCAAGATTTTTTTTTACACTCTCATTTTTCTTTCATACATGAAAGAGTGGGATATTTATAGGGCCCAATGGCTTCAAAAATGGAACTAAAAAGTGTCTTATCTTGGGTTTTCAGGGTACTAACGGTACCACCGCTAGTACTAAGTGGTACCACCGCTTGTAGACTAAGACTAAACGGTACCACCACCCAGTTTGGGCGATACGATAGCCTGATAGAGCCTCGAAGACCAAGCTCTAGTAGTACTACTACCTGACAGAGTGGTACTACTGCTTGGCAGCATTAACTACTAGCGGCACCACCGCCTAGACTACTTGGGAGGCTGAGTCTCAAGTGTTACCACCGCCCAGTTTGGGCGGTGCCACCAGTTGACATTGCTCCAAGTGGCTGAATGAGCCATCCAACCAGCCCAATTCAATCTTGTTTTGGGCCTAATTAGCCCCTAATTGAGTTAGTAGGATTTCTCTCAAAACTAACTCAAATTAAAGTCCTAACTATAATAGTTAAGGCTAAAATAATTATATGTAATCTAAATTGTCTGGCACATCAATTCTTCAACCGAACTCTCGGTGAACTTCCAACGAACTCCTGACGATCTTCTAGCGAGCTTTCGGCGAACTCCCAGTGAACTTCCTATGAGCTTTCACTATATCGTTTGATCCTTCGGTGTATCCCCGATTCATCCAGCCCGATGCCTGATTATTGACTCCGGCCCAACTTCGATTCTTCTTTAATCGTTTTGCCTTTATCACGATCATAGTTAGTCCTACATCACTTATCTTAACACATGGATTAGATCATTAATTCACCAATTGATTTCATCATCAAAATCTAAGATTCAATAATCTCCCCCTTTTTGATGATGATAACCAATTAATAACAAAGTTAACCTTAACTCCCTCTATCTATATGCCATATTGAGATAAGGCAAACTTGAATTCAAAAAGAATCATAACTTTTGAATTCAAGTGAAACAATTTCGATCATAGTGATCAAATGAAAATTTTATACATTGTGCATCATCAAAGTTTCAAGTTATCAAAGTATAACATGCATAATTTCATCACTTCATGCAAAATAATAAATTACTTTTGGCATGACCTACATGATACTAAAGCATTTGTCACTTCATGCATGATACCAAATTTAACATACATGATACTGAAGCATTTTTTAACCATATATTACTTCATGCATGATATCTCATTCAACATTATTTTGTCATGATTCCAAACATTAACCATTTATCACTTCGATACCTCATTCAACATTATTTTGGCATGATTCCTAACATTAACCATTTATCACTTAATGCATAATACCTCATTCAACATCATTTTGACATGATTCCAAACATTAACCATTTATCACTTCATGCATGATACCACATTCAACACATTTTGGCATGATTCCAAACATTCATCATTTCTCCGCCTTTGTCATCAACAAAAGGAGAATTATTCAACAATTTATGCAAGTATTTTAAACTATTCAATTAAGTTTTACATAAATTTATGCAAGCTAGCAAATTTGTGAAATGAGAAGTTAAGCAAAAACTTTGCATGATAACTACTTTTGCTTCTTGAAATGGGCAAGCTAGCATTTTTGCTTTAGATGTATAAGCACTTTTTGGTTCTTGAGATGTGCAAGTTTTTTCTTCTTTTTTTCATAAAAATAAAAAGAAAAGGAAGAAGAAGAAGGGAGGAATTCATTCATCACACAAAAAAAAATCAAGCTATAAGAACCAAAAGTCCATGAATCAAACTACTTCTTTCGCAAAGAGAAAGGATTCATCGCATAAAAGATCAAAATGTGCATGTGAAAGATTCATGAATCAAATTCCTATTCTTGCAAATAGAAGGAAGAATGATTCATATAAAATTATCATCACATAAAAGATCAAGTGTAGTAAAAATCCATGAATAAAATTTTTCTTTTGTGAGTAGAGAGAGCAAGAATTTATAGGAAGAGATCATTAAATGAAGAATCAAAAATCCATGAATAAAACTTCAAGAATGTGATAAGAAATGATCTTGATAAAAAGAAAACTCAAGTTACAAAAAATTAAGAAATCCAAAAAATAGATAAGAGGAACTCATGCATTTGGAAGATTTAACATGTCTAATTCTCTTCTAATAAAATCAAATTATTTCTCATTTAAAGGTTTTATAAAAATATCAGCTAATTGATGTTTTGTATCTTCTAGAGATATATCATGGTTATTAACATGATCTCTTATAAAATAATGCCTAATGTCAATATATTTAGTTCTAGAGTGTTGAATGAGATTTTTTGTTAAATATATTGCACTAGTGTTATCACATTTTATAGGTATGTTTTTCAAGTGAATTCTATAATCTTCTAAAGTATTTTTCATCCATATAACTATTGAATCTCAGATTTTGATGATGAAATCAATTGATGTGTTTATAATCTAATCTTCATTATGAGTGATGTAGGATGAGCTTCGATCAGGAAAGACAATTAAAGTAGGAAGAATCAATGTTGGGTCAGAGTGAAACATGTCAGAAGATTGGACGTCGAGTCGGAGGATCGATCGATATATCGATAGAAGGCTTGTGCCATGAGTTCAAGCATTGGGCCTAGAAGAGCGGACATTACACCAAGGAGATCAGAGTTGCGGAGTTTAACATGTCGATTGGGCAAAAGGCCACAAAAGAGGATGATGTGTCGAAGGATTGATTAATGCTTTGTAATAATTATCTAGATCAAAATAGTATTAAGATGTAATTGGGTTGGAATTAAGCCAACTCAATTAGAGGGCCCATTGGGCCTGAGTTGGGACTATTTTAGGCCAAGTAGAAGGCTCATTCAGTCACCCCAAGTTAGGAGGAACCACCCATGAGCTAGAAAAGTCAAGAGCACACTTTTCCATGTTGTTAGGCGATGTTATCGCCAGACTAGGCAGTGGTACCGTCTAGTGTCAAGTAATGGTACCGCTAGTCTAGGCGATTGTACCGTCCAAACACAGTCTCCCAAGCGGTGGTACCACCCAACACAAGCGGTGGTACCGCCAGTACTCGAGAAACCCGGGATAAAACCTTTTTTGGCTCCATTTTTTAAGCCAATTGAGGTCTATAAATACCTCAGGTATTCCTGAATGGAATAACAAGAAAGTTAAGCAACACTCTGTGATCCTAAAGTTGTAAACCCAATTAGAAAGTTGAGTTCCCTCCTCCTAAAGTTTAGAGAGAGTTCTAAGGGAGATGTGTGAGGAAGAACTTATAAAAAAAGGGTGTAAATGTTGTTTCCTAAACCTGTGAAAAGGAGAAAGTGTAAAAGGGTAGTTGATCTTCGCCTATTGAAAGAAGATTAGGTAGTGGAAGCCGATGGCCTCGAGTGAAGAGGAATCGGGAGCGAATGTAGGTCACAACGATCGAACCACTATAAAAATTTGATTTGCATTTATATTTTGCTATTTACTTTCATTGCAAACTGCTTGACTTTCACTACGCTTCCGTACGCTTTCAAGTTAAATATATTTCCTATATGAGCTTTGTCAAAACGTTTTTATCGAATGAGATTTCTGACTCGACGTGATTTTTATCACAGTACTAATTCACCCCCCCACTTACTATCATTCTTGATCCTAACAGTTAGTATCAGAGCCATATTATTTCTCATTTGGTTTAACACCCAAAAGAAATTACTCTTTTCGATTTTCAAGAAAGTCACTCTACATTCATCCTCCTATGTTCAATGGGACAGACTATACATATTGGAAAACTCAAATGAGAGTTTTTTTGCTTTCTTTGGATTTAAATTTATGGAGTATTGTTAAAATAGCTTTCAAAAACCCTCTAGACTAATAAACGAATGGATTGATCTAGAGAAGAAAATGTTTTCTTTAAATGCTAGAGCTATGAACGCTATATTTTCCGCCTTATACAAAAATGAATTCAATCAAGTTTCTATTTGCGAAATGGCTTACGAGATTTGGCATACTCTTGAAATCACACACAAAGGTTCTATGTATGTTTTGGATCAAAATGAAATGAATGTCATGTCAAATACGACGTTTGAGCTTCTATTTCATATTTGTTCTTTGATATATTCTGAAATGCTTCTTATGCCTCTGAAATGTTCATATTCAATCGATACGCTTTGAAATATTCTATGTGTCATTGATATGCTCTGAAACATTTCATACATTATTGATATACTCTAAAATATTTTATTTGTTATTGATATGCTCTGAAATATTTCATACGTCATTGATATGCTCCGAAATATTTCATATTCCATTAATATGTTCTGAGACATTTCGTACACTATTGATATGTTCCGTAACATTTCGTACACTATTGATATGATCTGAAATATTTCATATGTCATTGATATGCTCCAAAACATTTCATACATCATTGATATGTTCTGAAATGTTTCATTTGTCATTTATATGCTTCGAAATCTTTTATATATCATTGATATATTCTAAAACATTTCATACACCGTTGATATGCTCTAAAATGTTTCATATGTCATTTATATGTCATTTATATGCTTCAAAATATTTTATATGCTATTGATATGTTCTGAAACTTTTCATACGCTACTGATATACTGTTAGGACTCTAGCTAGGAGAGTCCTAATTGAGAGGGACATTCATGTAAAATTATTAGGACTTTAGCTAGGAGAGTCCTAATTGAGAGGGACATTATGTTATGACTCTAGCTAGGAGAGTCCTAATTGAGAGGGACATTCTGTTAGGACTCTAGTTAGGAGAGTCCTAATTGAGAGGGACATTCATGTAGGAGGTTTTTTCTTAGAGAAGAATTAGGAGTTGTAAGGGAATAGGAGTCTTGAGTAGGAGTCCTATTAGGAGTTGGTTAGAAGTAAGAGTCTTAAGTAGGAGTCCTATTAGGAGTTAGGGTTTAAAAGCCCTATAAATAGCCATGTATTCCTCCTCTTTTCTCAAGCAATAGATGAATCTTTTCTGCAGCCTTTGAGCAGCAACTTGGAGGGAGGAACCCCTATAGAGTTCCAAGGAGGCCGATCCCCTAAAGAGATCAACCCCAAGTTTAGAATCTGCAAGGGTTCTAACACCTGGTATCAGAGCAGCGTTCTTGGCGTCTCGCTGCCCTTCCACAGCCATCCATCAACCCTCTACAACCATCCAAAGCAATTCCCACAATTGCTTAAAAGATCGTCACCGAATTCCACCATCATCTCCATCACCGCGGATCATCCTTTGATCTCCCCGTGAATTGCAACAGGTTCTGGTTTCCTACCTTACTACTGCTGCAATTTAGTTATCCTTATTCGAAAATCAAAAAAAAAAAAAAATCGTTCTTATATTGCTGCATAAACTTTTCGTCACAAAGTTTTCATCTCTACGACGAAAGATACATTGCAGAATTCCAACTGCATAGCACCATCTGTTTGATCTTGCTACTGTGCTTTTTCTATCCAAATTTCTACGAAATTTTTATGACATCTTTGACACTTCCTAATAGTGGATTTCCCTTTGGTTTCATCAAAAAATTCTCAATATAAACTACTGATCTCTTATGTCCAATCTACTGCACTTGAATTGCAGAATTCAAGCCGCATAGCACCATCTGTTTGATCTTGCTACTGTGCTTTTTCTTTCCAAATTTCTACGAAATTTTTATGACATCTTTGACACTTCCTAACAGTAGATTTCCCTTTGGTTTCATCGAAAAATTCTCAATATAAACTACTGATCTTTTATGTCCAATCTGCTACACTTGAAAATCTATGCTGCAGAAAATTTCAGCTGCATATCGTTGCCTTAACCCATCTATTTGCAATCTTTTTTGAATGAAATTTCTTATACACTTCATATATCATCTTGGCTTCCATCTAAGATTGATCTATTAAGAAATTCATCTCTAAAAACGATTTTATGTTGCTGCAAATTTTCATCGTAACCTGCTGAAATTTTTCGACGATAATTCTGTAATTGCAACTTGCACCAATTTCCTTGCTGTTATACTACCGAAATTTTCTTGATTAAATTATATATCCTTGCTGTCATATAAACTGTGATTTTGCTATCAATTCCCTCCTCAATCCTCTCAAGTTTTTGGTGGAAATTACGTCGAGAAACCATTGTTTCTTCGACAATAATTCTACTCTTACAAGACAGCACATACTTGCTGCAACTTCTACGGATTTCTGTCAAACCTTTGCTACCATCTACCACAGATCCAAAACTTTCATCCACAGCCCTAAAACTCTACCAAACCACACCCTCAAATTGCACCTAAAACAGCCACAAAACAAGCCTAAACCGCAGCCTACATCCACCAATCCACCAACACTTTCGACCATCACTTCTCTCAACCTATACATGCCTTTAACCCAACAGCAAAAGAGAGATCTTAACATCATTGATTTGGGGCCATATACTATGGCATCTAAGGAGGTAATCAATGCTAAATTCGAAGCCTTGGAGGCGCAAATGGAGGATAAGATTCGGACGCTCTTTACCGAACTCAAATTGGGCCGACCACTAAGCCCAAAGAAATCATGTCAAGGAGAGAGCTTTGCCCAATCACACCAAGCCCAAAGATATGACTTCCAAGAGAGGGGAAGCTCTATGACCAACCCCAACTATCCATGCATGAGAGTGGACTTCCCTAGATGGGAAGAAGGAGACCCAATTGGTTGGATCTCGCGCGCGGAGCGATATTTTCGGTACCATAAAATCGCGGATGCATCT
Organism: Musa acuminata AAA Group; assembly: GCF_036884655.1. Classification (NCBI taxonomy): domain Eukaryota; kingdom Viridiplantae; phylum Streptophyta; class Magnoliopsida; order Zingiberales; family Musaceae; genus Musa; species Musa acuminata. Next base: position 24,215,449 of record NC_088340.1, read on the forward strand.
ATGGTGAAAATTGCAGTTATATATCTTGAAGGGGATGCTATACAGTGGTTTGACTGGTTTGAACATACTTATGGAGTCCTTTCATGGCAACAATTCAAAGAAGGACTGCTGATCTGCTTCAGACCAATCGATTATGAGAATATTGATGGACAACTAGCAAAGATCCGACAAACTTCCACCATTCAGGAGTACCAAACCAGGTTTGAAAGGTTATCTAATCAAACTCATGATTGGTCTCAAAAACAGCTATTGAGGACCTTCATTGAGGGCTTGAAGCTGGAGATCCGAGGAGAAGTTAAAGCGCGACAACCGTATACGCTTATGGCAGCCATCTCTTTCACACGACATCAAGAGGAGCAATTGAACCATGAAGCTTGGAGGACTAGGGTCGCTCCTCAACCAGTAATATTAAAGCCCTTAGCCCCCCCTACTGTTGACCAAGTCCTTGCACCAAAAAGGTTGACAAGAGAAGAGCTTCAGGAGCGATCTGCGAAGGGGTTATGTTGGCATTGCGACGAGCCGTGGAGCCATGAGCATCGCTATAGTAAAGGAAGACTTTTTATCATTGAACCAGTAGAAGAAGAGGTCATTGAACATCTAGAAGAGAGCATTGAACATAAAGAAGAAGATGCAAAAGAAGAGCCACAACTGACCGAAGTTACGGTACATGCACTAGCCGGCTACTCAAACCCGCAAATGATGAAAGTTGGAGGCCTTCTCAAATAACAACTGATCATTGTTTTCATCGACACGGGCAGCACTAATAATATCCTAAACAGTAAGGTTGCTATCCGAATGGCATTACCTATCGAGAATCATTGCAGGTGCCCGCAATTTTGAAGTGTGATCCTAGGCGCCCGCAAGAGAAACTATTGCTGCAGGACCAAGAGATAATTGCAGATTTCTTCCTTCTCCCTCTTGATGATCATGAGGCCATGCTCAGAATTAAATGGTTGACAACATTAGGTGATTTTTCTTGGAATTTTATGAAACTAATTATGAAATTTTACAATAAGGAGAAACAGGTGATACTGCATGGGAAACGTGGGGGCGACGTAACGATGATTTGCACACAACAAATGAAGAAGGTTTTGCATAAAGCATGCAGTGGCTTTTTGGTACAACTTGAGCAGCAAATTAAAGGAGAGCCAATAGAATTTGAAGATCCAAACCTATTTCCTTTGCTTGGTGAATTTTCAGATATATTTGACGAGCCGCACAACCTACCTCTTACTCGTCGACATGATCATTGTATAATGATTTTTTCAGTCAAATCTCCAGCAAATACTCAGCCATATCGGTATCCACATCTCCAAAAGGATGAAATAAAAAGGATTTTAAAAGAGATGCTTGAAACAGGAGTTATTCGGCCAAGTTACAACCTCTACTTTTCACCGGTGCTACTTGTACGCAAGAAGGACGGAACATGGCGAATATGCGTTGATTATCGAGCTCTCAATGGCATAACCATCAAGAACAAATACTTTATTCCAATAGCAGATGAATTGCTAGATGAAAGGGAGCACAAATCTTTACAAAGCTGGACCTTTGATCCGGGTATTATCAAATACGAGTGTATGAAGAAGTCATACCGAAAATCGCCTTTCGAACACACAACGGCCACTACAAATTTTTACTTTCTTCAACAAAAGGTGAAATATCTTGGGCATATCATATCAGAGGAAGGTGTGATAGTGGACCCTTTCAAAATTAGAGCAATGCAAAACTGGCTGACCCCGAGGAACATAAAATTGCTACATGGCTTTCTAGGTTTAACAGGCTACTACTGCATGTTCGTGAAAAACTATGGAGAGATCAGTGCACCACTTACTTCCTTTTTGAAAAAAGATGTCTTACAATAGTCGGACAGAGCCTCCGTTGCCTTTGACAAACTTAAGGCAGCCATGACGACGACGCCGGTGCTAACACTACCAGATTTCAACCGACCCTTCATTATTGAGGCCGACGCATCTGGAGTCGGAATTGGAGCAATTCTCATGCAAGATGGTCGACCACTCGCATACACTAGCAATGCATTATCTCCCTCCCATCAAAATAAGTCAACATATGATAAGGAGATGCTCGCCATTGTGCGCGCAGCAACGAGGTGGAGACCCTATTTGATTGGTCGACGATTTCAAAATAAAACCGACCATAAAAGCCTCAAGTACTTTTTGGAGCGAAAGATATCATCCCCTGAGCAGCAAAACTGGGTAACAAAACTTCTTGGATTTGATTATGAAATAACTTACAAAAAGGGGAAAGAGAATGTTCTTGCAGATGCGCTTTCGCAGCTACCCCGAGCAAGCTGAAGTTTTGGCCATTTCACTTCCGACCAGCGACTTCCTTGAGGATATTAAGATGGAATGGTAGGAAGATTCGGAGACTAGTAAGATTATAAAAAAAATTGGAGGAAGCACCAAGCTCCGTAGCTCATTACAATTGGGACTCAAAAGAATTACACTATAAGAGTACTAAATTGAAAAGGAGTATGATATATCACTCACAAACCGACGGCCAGACAGAAGTTGTAAATAGGTGCTTGAAGATAGCCCAAAGCCACCCACCAAATATGACTACCCAAGGAGGACTTCAGACTCAGCCAAGTGCCATTATTGATCGACGGATTATGACTCGACGATGACGATCCACTACTGAATTGCTAATACAGTGGGCAAACCTACTAACAGAAGATGCCACTTTGGAGAACTATGATGACTTGAAGATTAAATTTCCAAAACTCATGAATCGTCAGCCTCGAGGACAAGGCTGATTTGAAGAGGGCGGGTTTGTTAGGACTCTAGCTAGGAGAGCCCTAATTGAAAGGGACATTCATGTAAAATTATTAGGACTTTAGCTAGGAGAGTCCTAATTGAGAGGGACATTCTGTTATGACTCTAGCTAGGAGAGTCCTAATTGAGAGGGACATTCTGTTAGGACTCTAGTTAGGAGAGTCCTAATTGAGAGGGACATTCATGTAGGAGGTTTTTTCTTAGAGAAGAATTAGGAGTTGTAAAGGAATAGGAGTCTTGAGTAGGAGTCCTATTAGGAGTTGGTTAGAAGTAAGAGTCTTAAGTAGGAGTCCTATTAGGAGTTAGGGTTTAGAAGCCCTATAAATAGCCATGTATTCCTCCTCTTTTCTCAAGTAATAGATAAATCTTTTATGCAGCCTTTGAGCAGCAACTTGGAGGGAGGAACCCCTATAGAGTTCCAAGGAGGCCGATCCCCTAAAGAGATCAACCCCAAGTTTAGAATCTGCAAGGGTTCTAACATATACTCCGAAATATTTCATATGCCATTGATATGCTCTAAAACATTTCATACGTAATTGATATATTCCAAAATATTTCATTTGTTATTGATATGCTCCGAAATATTTTTTTCGCCATTAATATGCTCCAAAATGTTTCATATACTATTGATATTACTTCGTAACATTTCATATGCCATTGATATATCCCGAAATGCTCCTTATGTTAATGATATGCTCCAATTATTCTTTACTCCTTTGTTATGAACAAAACATGCTTTGAATAAAATGACATTGTAATTCTATATTCGATGAGTGGCTATCTATGTACTTTTATATCCATGCCTTTTCAAAATATTTCATTTGTTATTGATATGCTCTGAAACATTTAATACGTCATTGATATGCTCTGAAATATTTTATATTCTATTGATATATTCTGAAATATTTCATACACGCTTCAAATAAAATGATATTGTAATTATGCATTCGATGAGTGGCTTTCTATGAACTCTTGTATCCATACCTTGTATTTTGATACCTTGTTTGTTTGAAACTCTTCTATTTTTCCATGGATATGTTAGTCGCTTGTTAAGCTTTATATTCTCACTCCGTTGTTATATATATTTTTTTGGATAGCGTGTCACTCATTAAAATATTTAAATTGGGCTAAGTAGTGGAAGGTTAGAAGACTTTAGGGCAAATCCTTAGTGAATGATTTGTTTTTGTTATATAAGTACATTTAGTGTCTAATGAAATGTTGATAGAAAATCTAAACTTATGAGTTTTGTAAAAATTTAAAGGACCTTTTATGTTTATGATTTTAGAATGTTAAGTTTAATTTATATAATGATATGAATATACGGTAAATATTGGTTTTGTGATTATATAGAATCCAACACTTATGGATTTATGAGGTGGCTATTGTTTTAGTGAGTTGGTTTCAGATTTTATGATTCATCGAGTGATGTGGTATATGATTTTAAACTGCAAAAATTTATGAATTATGAAATTATAGTTGTAAATTTCAGTGAATATTTCTCAGTGTCTTTAAATGTTAGTTTGGATCCTCGAATGAATTGTTGATTAAAATTTTAATATTATCGATTTAAGACAGGGTCACATCTCTTGAATGTGATAATTCAGGGGGTGATATCAGGCCTATAAGTCTAGTATCAAAGAGTGTGAAGTACTTATATAAGACATACTTAATGTTTAAAATCTAAGGACCAGATACACCATTAGGACAATGAAATCGCTGTCTGACAATAAGATATCATCAATCGTCTAGCATTTCATGAGCGAATCGATTAGTGAACTCATTTTCCAATGAGCACTTGCACTATATCCCCACATGAGCAACTATGAGACCAGCTGGCTCGATTATATGGACGGGTATACAACACACTAGTCCATCCGATTATCTCGATATCCCTCTCGAGTAACTTATAATCGAGATTATTTAAGATTTGTGTTTAAAAGCAAATCGATCTCATTATCGTGATCTTATCACGATCTAATTCTCATTGTACAAATCCATGTAAATTACAATATATGCAACATGCAATATAAAGTGATAAAATGATAAATAATATAATAAGTAAAAAAAATATGTATCATGTCACACGTGCTATCATTCACATGATTGACTTGTAAGATACCTATGATTAGCATATATAAAATTAATAATTTAAAAAATAATAAAATTATATTTTTATTCTATTTATTTTTAGGACACCTATGACCATCATTCATGACACCGTTGATAAAACTAATGACATAAAAAGAATTGAAGTTAAATATTTCACTTTCATACGTAAAGAGACCTCAATACTACTTTTTAAAATATAAAGATCGAAACACTAAATGTAATTAACTATAGGGATAATATGTAATTACCCCAACAATTGTCAATACACCAAATAATATTTATCATATAAAAATAACACTGGTCCCTAAAAAACCTAGAATTATATATATGTCTTTCGATTCATAAAATTGATTATTATCATTTTTATAAAAAAATATTTTTAGCAATATTAGAAAAATACTGTATTGTAATACAAAACGTTATAACATTGTGTATTTATTTTCAGTAATATTAAAATAATATAACGTTTTATAAAAATAATATAATAAATTATTTTTACAATCTTATAATTTTTTTATGATTAAAAGTATTATAATATAATGTAAAAATATTATTATTAGATTGATTCACCTTATCAATCGATCCATACATACAAAATAAAAAACAAAATAGAGAAAAGAACTAGATGGCTGAAGGTATTTCAATTATTACCCAAAAGAGAGGGTGTTGTTTGAAAATTCTAGAAACAAAAGAGGTTTCTCAAAAACAATAATATTATATTAAAATATTTTTTAGTATTATTAAAAATATTATAATATAGTATAAAAATATTATAATTAAACTGATTTATCTTATGGATTGATAAATCAGAAAAAAAATAGAGAGAAAAGAGGAAAGTGACCGAAGGTATTTCAGTTATTAGAAAAAAGAGACTATGCCGTTTGAGAATTCTAGAAATTAGATATGCTTTTTGATAAAAATTTAAAAAGAATAATTTAAAAAAAAAAATCGTCCTATGTAAAAAAGGAAATTAGGGCCTAATATAGAAAACCTGTGGAATATCTTATTTACCGGATGGGTTAGCCGGAAGAGACGCGATCGCTGAGCTCGAGTCGATCTCGAACTAGGGTTTGGGTATCTTTACTCGCCTCGCAGCGCACAAACATGTCATTCCGATGGTCTACGGTCCAAAGATGAGCAGCCTCAGTGCGAAAACCGGCAACACGGCGGGGGATGATCCGCAAGCGGAGGTCGAAGATCTACTGCGGGCCACCGAGGACGATGTCCTCCTCAAACTCCGAGTCGGCGGCCACATCGCCTCTCGCCACTTATCGTGCTCGCTGTTGGACTACGACCTGGCCCGCCGCTTCGAGGCCCTCAAGGCGCCCCCTCCGCATCCCCCATCGGCCGCGCAGCGTCGGCCTTCGGCGCCCGAACCTGTGGAAAAGGGTGAGGCCTCAGCAGCAGCGGATGACGGGAAGTGGGGAAGGGTCCTCGGGGACGACCTCGCGGCGAGATTCGCGGCACTCAAGGGCTCCTCCGGTTCCAGGGGCTCGGATCGTGGGCTGCCGAGGTCGGATCTGCTACCCGAAGGGAAGAGATCCCACGACGACGACGACGACGACAAAGAAGAGGTAGAAGATGATGATGATACTGACGAGGATGGGGTTTCGAAGAAGGAGGTGGACAAATTGTTGCAGTGGGCGATCGACGCGGCGCGTCTGGACCCTTCGAAGAGCGATGACGACGAGGAGGACGGCGGTGACGGTGGGAGCAGCGAGGATGAGGAGGATTTCGAGGTGAAGAGGAAGGTGGGGGAGGAAAGGATCAAGAACAAGCGGAAGCCGAAGAAATGGTTCTTCTTCTAGCTCTTGGATCAAGTACAAGAAGGTCTCCGGACATCCGTTTTCCATCTTCGTATGGAGCGCTTTATAGCAGTGGTTTGTTCAATGTCTGTGGATTGCAAATGCTGTTAATTTTAGGAGGAGGGTTCTTCATTTTGAATGCCTGTTTGATGCTTTGCATAGAAAATTTGTACAAGCTCATGAAAATAAAGTCACTAGCCACTGTTTTGCTCCATAATGCCCTCATCTTTCCAATTCTTAGGCATTTCTCATGTGCAGTCTTTGCCCCATGAATTAAAAGGGAGGTCTTTATCGCTACGAGTTGTGCGTAAATATCAGCCCGTATAGAACATATACTTTTAACACCAAGCATAGACGACGGTATCCACAGATTAATTAAAACAAATTGCTAGCAAAATTTACAGAGATGCAGAAACTTTGTGCTGATGCAAAAATGGAAACTAGACCCACCAATTTTTTAATACGACACACAAATTTAATAGTTAAAGAAGAAAACATTGGATGAAATAACCCTGCCAAGTCCCACGCTTGAACTATGATCATCATTTATTTTTCTTGCTGGTAAGCCGTCTTCGAGCTCCAAACAAAAGAATTTGATGATCTTGTTAATCCTATATGCACATGCCTATCTTCCACAGAAAGAGCCAAGGGAGTTGTGTATTGAACCAAAACCCCCGAATCCAAGAGGAGAAGATAGCGTTTGTCTTTCCTTCTTGGTTATTATTGGGAGAGGAGGGGCGGATTTGGAGTGGTGGCGGCGGTGCGCGCGCTGTGGTCCACGCAGCGGAGCACCTCCGCCCGGTTGCCGATTACCCGGTGAAACACCTCCCTCACCTGCCGCTCCAGCGGTCCCAACCCTTCCTCTAGCCTCCGGCACGCTTCCGCCAGCTCTGCCGCCCTCGCCGCCACATCCTCCGCCCGCGACGGCGGTGGCCCGCTCTCCCCCACCGCCTCCATCAGCTCCTTCCCGCACTGCTCCACTCCTTGTATCTCCGCCAGCAGCCCCGCCAACCCTTTCCGCCTACGCCACTCGTCCGTGATGCGGTCCTGCAGCCCGGCCATCGCCGCCGCCCACGGCAGGTGCTGCCGCGGCGATACCGGGCTCGACGGCGCCGCCGAGCCTCGGTCCTGGCACGGCACGGCCGCCGCCAGGACCCACATGGAGAACGACAGCACGGAACTCATCGCGTACACCGCGAGGGCCATTCCGGCGCCGCCGGCCTCGCCGCCGCGTGGGGTGGCCAGGTGGGCCGGCACGGGTGGCATCTGCCGGCCCGCGGACCAGTTCCTCGACACACTCCACGAGAGCGCCCGCATGTGGTTGCTGCTGCCGCTGGAGCGGCCGGAGGAGCCGTCATACCTCCCGGAGGCGGCGGACGGGGAGTCCGGGCCAGAGGCGAGGAGCTTGGCGAGGGCCCTGCGGGCTCGGTTGAGTTGGCCCTGGCCACAGTGGTCGGAGGGGAGGGCGGAGGCAGCGATGAGGGCGTGGCGGTGCCAGTGGCGGAGGGAGCGGAGGGCGAGGGAGACGGCGTTGCAGACGTCGAGCGACTTGACGGCGCGGTCGAGGAGGTCGGCGACGGCGCGGTCGGCGGGCGGTTTGGACAGCAGGCTGGCGTGGTTCTGGCCAAGGAGGGAGCGGAACTCCTCCTCGCACGCGATGAGGGCGTCGAGCAGCTTCGACAGGAAGGCAAGGCTGAGCGGCGGTTCACCGCCGCCGCCGACGTTGGAGGGTGGCAGGAGAGCGAGGAGGCGGTCAGCGACATGGGTTTGGAAGAGGTCGAGCTCCTGCTCCTGGCCCTGCTCCATGGACACCACCTGGGAGCGGCGCAGGCTGAGGAAGGTGCGGCCCCGGAAGGCCATGGAGAGGGGCGAGCCGCCGCCTTGGTTCTCCGGCATGGTGATCGTCATGATACAAACAGAATCGGGTGGTAATATTCGCAGACAACCAAATCGAGACGCGGAGCAATCGAGAAGGGGGATTGTTTCGAGGGAAGGAAGAAATTGGGGGACCTGCGAGAGCCACAGGAGAATTTGGTAGATTGGGTGCTTGTTGCTTGTCTCTCCATGTATGTATATCTTTTGCGGACTTAGTCAGGCGTTTGTAACAGTTGGATAGCGACATATAGAGAGAGCGTGTGTTTGGGGGCGCAAAGACTGGCTCTGCGTCGTGAGTTGGCTCGCACTCACTCCGGAACAGCTGGGCGCGTGACTACCAGGTTGGACCGGAATGGTGTAGGGACTCGGTCCGACTCGGGAATAAAAGTTTTTGAAGTCCGGATATCATCCGATTCGAATTCTATCAAATTCCATCGACGATGGAGACATTATATCTATTTACTAATAATAATTTGGTGAAGCGGTAGGATCGGAGGAGGGAGTGCCCGACGAAATCAACGGAGGACGCGTCAGAACGAATGGGATATACGCCACGCAACAGCTATGCAGATCAGTTCGTCGGTTTAAGACGGCACAAACATTGGACGGTCGGGATGACTCGTGGTCGTGGCCGTGGCCGGCAGCAGCGTCTTGATAGCTGCACCAAGTGTAGCTATAATATGGAAAGTGGCCCAAGAGGCGTGGAGGGGGCCCCACGAGCATAGAGTCCAAATGGGAGAGAGCACTCGTCGTTGGAAGCTGTACTCATAAAGGTCGTTTAACTCAGCCTCCAGTCAATCTACTATTACCTACATTGTACGACCTGTTTATGATTCTTCTCTAGTTGAACACGATTCAAAATACGTATCAAAGCGAAAGAATAAAAAAAAATTAATAAAATAAAAAATATGGATGATGTTAGAATTACTTTGATTTGATTTAAATTTTTCTACGTAAAAAATTTATAAGAA